>NW_027328941.1:0-43075 GCF_048564905.1 Vicugna pacos | reverse complement strand
TCAGTCTGTTTCCTAGTGCCGGTTTGAAGTGCCTGCCGTTTTCACTGTAAACCCGAGTTGGAGCTTGTACCTCCCCATATATATGTATGGAGTGGAGTTGGCAACTGAAAAGAAACTTTGTGTTCCCTTCAAGCTAGGTGAAGGACGGCTTTCACACACACTTATCTCTCAGAACTGAGCATGTGGAGAGACGTTCGTTCATCCAGCACCAATGGAACGGGTTGCAGGAGAAACCCTTACTCTGGTTTCTCAGTCTGTTTCCTAGTGCCGGTTTGACGTGCCTGCCGTTTTCACTGTAACACCGAGTTGGAGCTTGTACCTCCCCATATATATGTATGGAGTGGAGTTGGCAACTGAAAAGAAACTTTGTGTTCCCTTCAAGCTAGGTGAAGGACGGCTTTCACACACACTTATCTCTCAGAACTGAGCATGTGGAGAGACGTTCGTTCATCCAGCACCAAGGGAACGGGTTGCAGGAGAAACCCTTACTCTGGTTTCTCAGTCTGTTTCCTAGTGCCGGTTTGAAGTGCCTGCCGTTTTCACTGTAACACCGAGTTGGAGCTTGTACCTCCCCATATATATGTATGGTGTGGAGTTGGCAACTGAAAAGAAACTTTGTGTTCCCTTCAAGCTAGGTGAAGGACGGCTTTCACACACACTTATCTCTCAGAACTGAGCATGTGGAGAGACGTTCGTTCATCCAGCACCAAGGGAACGGGTTGCAGGAGAAACCCTTACTCTGGTTTCTCAGTCTGTTTCCTAGTGCCGGTTTGAAGTGCCTGCCGTTTTCACTGTAAACCCGAGTTGGAGCTTGTACCTCCCCATATATATGTATGGAGTGGAGTTGGCAACTGAAAAGAAACTTTGTGTTCCCTTCAAGCTAGGTGAAGGACGGCATTCACACACACTTATCTCTCAGAACTGAGCATGTGGAGAGACGTTCGTTCATCCAGCACCAAGGGAACGGGTTGCAGGAGAAACCCTTACTCTGGTTTCTCAGTCTGTTTCCTAGTGCCGGTTTGAAGTGCCTGCCGTTTTCACTGTAAAACCGAGTTGGAGCTTGTACCTCCCCATATATATGTATGGAGTGGAGTTGGCAACCGAAAAGAAACTTTGTGTTCCCTTCAAGCTAGTTGAAGGACGGCTTTCACACACACTTATCTCTCAGAACTGAGCATGTGGAGAGACGTTCGTTCATCCAGCACCAAGGGAACGGGTTGCAGGAGAAACCCTTACTCTGCTTTCTCAGTCTGTTTCCTAGTGCCGGTTTGAAGTGCCTGCCGTTTTCACTGTAAAACCGAGTTGGAGCTTGTACCTCCCCATATATATGTATGGAGTGGAGTTGGCAACTGAAAAGAAACTTTGTGTTCCCTTCAAGCTAGGTGAAGGACGGCTTTCACACACACTTCTCTCTCAGAACTGAGCATGTGGAGAGACGTTCGTTCATCCAGCACCAAGGGAACGGGTTGCAGGAGAAACCCTTACTCTGGTTTCTCAGTCTGTTTCCTAGTGCCGGTTTGAAGTGCCTGCCGTTTTCACTGTAAACCCGAGTTGGAGCTTGTACCTCCCCATATATATGTATGGAGTGGAGTTGGCAACTGAAAAGAAACTTTGTGTTCCCTTCAAGCTAGGTGAAGGACGGCTTTCACACACACTTATCTCTCAGAACTGAGCATGTGGAGAGACGTTCGTTCATCCAGCACCAAGGGAACGGGTTGCAGGAGAAACCCTTACTCTGGTTTCTCAGTCTGTTTCCTAGTGCCGGTTTGACGTGCCTGCCGTTTTCACTGTAACACCGAGTTGGAGCTTGTACCTCCCCATATATATGTATGGAGTGGAGTTGGCAACTGAAAAGAAACTTTGTGTTCCCTTCAAGCTAGGTGAAGGACGGCTTTCACACACACTTATCTCTCAGAACTGAGCATGTGGAGAGACGTTCGTTCATCCAGCACCAAGGGAACGGGTTGCAGGAGAAACCCTTACTCTGGTTTCTCAGTCTGTTTCCTAGTGCCGGTTTGAAGTGCCTGCCGTTTTCACTGTAAACCCGAGTTGGAGTTTGTACCTCCCCATATATATGTATGGAGTGGAGTTGGCAACTGAAAAGAAACTTTGTGTTCCCTTCAAGCTAAGTGAAGGACGGCATTCACACACACTTATCTCTCAGAACTGAGCATGTGGAGAGACGTTCTTTCATCCAGCACCAAGGGAACGGGTTGCAGGAGAAACCCTTACTCTGGTTTCTCAGTCTGTTTCCTAGTGCCGGTTTGAAGTGCCTGCCGTTTTCACTGTAAAACCGAGTTGGAGCTTGTACCTCCCCATATATATGTATGGACTGGAGTTGGCACCTGAAAAGTAACTTTGTGTTCCCTTCAAGCTAGGTGAAGGACGGCTTTCACACACACTTATCTCTCAGAACTGAGCATGTGGAGAGACGTTCGTTCATCCAGCACCAAGGGAACGGGTTGCAGGAGAAACCCTTACTCTGCTTTCTCAGTCTGTTTCCTAGTGCCGGTTTGAAGTGCCTGCCGTTTTCACTGTAAAACCGAGTTGGAGCTTGTACCTCCCCATATATATGTATGGAGTGGAGTTGGCAACTGAAAAGAAACTTTGTGTTCCCTTCAAGCTAGGTGAAGGACGGCTTTCACACACACTTCTCTCTCAGAACTGAGCATGTGGAGAGACGTTCGTTCATCCAGCACCAAGGGAACGGGTTGCAGGAGAAACCCTTACTCTGCTTTCTCAGTCTGTTTCCTAGTGCCGGTTTGAAGTGCCTGCCGTTTTCACTGTAAAACCGAGTTGGAGCTTGTACCTCCCCATATATATGTATGGTGTGGAGTTGGCAACTGAAAAGAAACTTTGTGTTCCCTTCAAGCTAGGTGAAGGACGGCTTTCACACACACTTATCTCTCAGAACTGAGCATGTGGAGAGACGTTCGTTCATCCAGCACCAAGGGAACGGGTTGCAGGAGAAACCCTTACTCTGGTTTCTCAGTCTGTTTCCTAGTGCCGGTTAGAAGTGCCTACCGTTTTCACTGTAAAACCGAGTTGGAGCTTGTACCTCCCCATATATATGTATGGAGTGGAGTTGGCAACTGAAAAGAAACTTTGTGTTCCCTTCAAGCTAGGTGAAGGACGGCTTTCACACACACTTATCTCTCAGAACTGAGCATGTGGAGAGACGTTCGTTCATCCAGCACCAAGGGAACGGGTTGCAGGAGAAACCCTTACTCTGGTTTCTCAGTCTGTTTCCTAGTGCCGGTTTGAAGTGCCTGCCGTTTTCACTGTAACACCGAGTTTGAGCTTGTACCTCCCCATATATATGTATGGAGTGGAGTTGGCAACTGAAAAGAAACTTTGTGTTCCCTTCAAGCTAGGTGAAGGACGGTTTTCACACACACTTATCTCTCAGAACTGAGCATGTGGAGAGACGTTCGTTCATCCAGCACCAAGGGAACGAGTTGCAGGAGAAACCCATACTCTGGTTTCTCAGTCTGTTTCCTAGTGCCGGTTTGAAGTGCCTGCCGTTTTCACTGCAAAACCGAGTTGGAGCTTGTACCTCCCCATATATATGTATGGAGTGGAGTTGGCAACTGGAAAGAAACTTTGTGTTCCCTTCAAGCTAGGTGAAGGACGGCTTTCACACACAATTCTCTCTCAGAAATGAGCATGTGGAGAGACGTTCGTTCATCCAGCACCAAGGGAACGGGTTGCAGGAGAAACCCTTACTCTGGTTTCTCAGTCTGTTTCCTAGTGCCGGTTTGAAGTGCCTGCCGTTTTCACTGTAAAACCGAGTTGGAGCTTGTACCTCCCCATATATATGTATGGAGTGGAGTTGGCAACCTAAAAGAAACTTTGTGTTCCCTTCAAGCTAGGTGAAGGACGGCTTTCACACACACTTATCTCTCAGAACTGAGCATGTGGAGAGACGTTCGTTCATCCAGCACCAAGGGAACGGGTTGCAGGAGAAACCCTTACTCTGCTTTCTCAGTCTGTTTCCTAGTGCCGGTTTGAAGTGCCTGCCGTTTTCACTGTAAAACCGAGTTGGAGCTTGTACCTCCCCATATATATGTATGGAGTGGAGTTGGCAACTGAAAAGAAACTTTGTGTTCCCTTCAAGCTAGGTGAAGGACGGCTTTCACACACACTTATCTCTCAGAACTGAGCATGTGGAGAGACGTTCGTTCATCCAGCACCAAGGGAACGGGTTGCAGGAGAAACCCTTACTCTGCTTTCTCAGTCTGTTTCCTAGTGCCGGTTTGAAGTGCCTGCCGTTTTCACTGTAAACACGAGTTGGAGCTTGTACCTCCCCATATATATGTATGGAGTGGAGTTGGCAACTGAAAAGAAACTTTGTGTTCCCTTCAAGCTAGGTGAAGGACGGCTTTCACACACACTTATCTCTCAGAACTGAGCATGTGGAGAGACGTTCGTTCATCCAGCACCAAGGGAACGGGTTGCAGGAGAAACCCTTACCCTGCTTTCTCAGTCTGTTTCCTAGTGCCGGTTTGAAGTGCCTGCCGTTTTCACTGTAAAACCGAGTTGGAGCTTGTACCTCCCCATATATATGTATGGAGTGGAGTTGGCAACTGAAAAGAAACTTTGTGTTCCCTTCAAGCTAGGTGAAGGACGGCTTTCACACACACTTATCTCTCAGAACTGAGCATGTGGAGAGACGTTCGTTCATCCAGCACCAAGGGAACGGGTTGCAGGAGAAACCCTTACTCTGCTTTCTCAGTCTGTTTCCTAGTGCCGGTTTGAAGTGCCTGCCGTTTTCACTGTAAAACCGAGTTGGAGATTGCACCTCCCCACATATATGTATGGAGTGGAGTTGGCAACTGAAAAGAAACTTTGTGTTCCCTTCAAGCTAGGTGAAGGACGGCTTTCACACACACTTATCTCTCAGAACTGAGCATGTGGAGAGACGTTCGTTCATCCAGCACCAAGGGAACGGGTTGCAGGAGAAACCCTTACTCTGCTTTCTCAGTCTGTTTCCTAGTGCCGGTTTGAAGTGCCTGCCGTTTTCACTGTAAACCCGAGTTGGAGCTTGTACCTCCCCATATATATGTATGGAGTGGAGTTGGCAACTGAAAAGAAACTTTGTGTTCCCTTCAAGCTAGGTGAAGGACGGCTTTCACACACACTTATCTCTCAGAACTGAGCATGTGGAGAGACGTTCGTTCATCCAGCACCAATGGAACGGGTTGCAGGAGAAACCCTTACTCTGGTTTCTCAGTCTGTTTCCTAGTGCCGGTTTGACGTGCCTGCCGTTTTCACTGTAACACCGAGTTGGAGCTTGTACCTCCCCATATATATGTATGGAGTGGAGTTGGCAACTGAAAAGAAACTTTGTGTTCCCTTCAAGCTAGGTGAAGGACGGCTTTCACACACACTTATCTCTCAGAACTGAGCATGTGGAGAGACGTTCGTTCATCCAGCACCAAGGGAACGGGTTGCAGGAGAAACCCTTACTCTGGTTTCTCAGTCTGTTTCCTAGTGCCGGTTTGAAGTGCCTGCCGTTTTCACTGTAACACCGAGTTGGAGCTTGTACCTCCCCATATATATGTATGGTGTGGAGTTGGCAACTGAAAAGAAACTTTGTGTTCCCTTCAAGCTAGGTGAAGGACGGCTTTCACACACACTTATCTCTCAGAACTGAGCATGTGGAGAGACGTTCGTTCATCCAGCACCAAGGGAACGGGTTGCAGGAGAAACCCTTACTCTGGTTTCTCAGTCTGTTTCCTAGTGCCGGTTTGAAGTGCCTGCCGTTTTCACTGTAAACCCGAGTTGGAGCTTGTACCTCCCCATATATATGTATGGAGTGGAGTTGGCAACTGAAAAGAAACTTTGTGTTCCCTTCAAGCTAGGTGAAGGACGGCATTCACACACACTTATCTCTCAGAACTGAGCATGTGGAGAGACGTTCGTTCATCCAGCACCAAGGGAACGGGTTGCAGGAGAAACCCTTACTCTGGTTTCTCAGTCTGTTTCCTAGTGCCGGTTTGAAGTGCCTGCCGTTTTCACTGTAAAACCGAGTTGGAGCTTGTACCTCCCCATATATATGTATGGAGTGGAGTTGGCAACCGAAAAGAAACTTTGTGTTCCCTTCAAGCTAGTTGAAGGACGGCTTTCACACACACTTATCTCTCAGAACTGAGCATGTGGAGAGACGTTCGTTCATCCAGCACCAAGGGAACGGGTTGCAGGAGAAACCCTTACTCTGCTTTCTCAGTCTGTTTCCTAGTGCCGGTTTGAAGTGCCTGCCGTTTTCACTGTAAAACCGAGTTGGAGCTTGTACCTCCCCATATATATGTATGGAGTGGAGTTGGCAACTGAAAAGAAACTTTGTGTTCCCTTCAAGCTAGGTGAAGGACGGCTTTCACACACACTTATCTCTCAGAACTGAGCATGTGGAGAGACGTTCGTTCATCCAGCACCAAGGGAACGGGTTGCAGGAGAAACCCTTACTCTGGTTTCTCAGTCTGTTTCCTAGTGCCGGTTTGAAGTGCCTGCCGTTTTCACTGTAAACCCGAGTTGGAGCTTGTACCTCCCCATATATATGTATGGAGTGGAGTTGGCAACTGAAAAGAAACTTTGTGTTCCCTTCAAGCTAGGTGAAGGACGGCTTTCACACACACTTATCTCTCAGAACTGAGCATGTGGAGAGACGTTCGTTCATCCAGCACCAAGGGAACGGGTTGCAGGAGAAACCCTTACTCTGGTTTCTCAGTCTGTTTCCTAGTGCCGGTTTGACGTGCCTGCCGTTTTCACTGTAACACCGAGTTGGAGCTTGTACCTCCCCATATATATGTATGGAGTGGAGTTGGCAACTGAAAAGAAACTTTGTGTTCCCTTCAAGCTAGGTGAAGGACGGCTTTCACACACACTTATCTCTCAGAACTGAGCATGTGGAGAGACGTTCGTTCATCCAGCACCAAGGGAACGGGTTGCAGGAGAAACCCTTACTCTGGTTTCTCAGTCTGTTTCCTAGTGCCGGTTTGAAGTGCCTGCCGTTTTCACTGTAACACCGAGTTGGAGCTTGTACCTCCCCATATATATGTATGGAGTGGAGTTGGCAACTGAAAAGAAACTTTGTGTTCCCTTCAAGCTAGGTGAAGGACGGCTTTCACACACACTTATCTCTCAGAACTGAGCATGTGGAGAGACGTTCGTTCATCCAGCACCAAGGGAACGGGTTGCAGGAGAAACCCTTACTCTGGTTTCTCAGTCTGTTTCCTAGTGCCGGTTTGAAGTGCCTGCCGTTTTCACTGTAAACCCGAGTTGGAGCTTGTACCTCCCCATATATATGTATGGAGTGGAGTTGGCAACTGAAAAGAAACTTTGTGTTCCCTTCAAGCTAGGTGAAGGACGGCTTTCACACACACTTATCTCTCAGAACTGAGCATGTGGAGAGACGTTCGTTCATCCAGCACCAAGGGAACGGGTTGCAGGAGAAACCCTTACTCTGGTTTCTCAGTCTGTTTCCTAGTGCCGGTTTGACGTGCCTGCCGTTTTCACTGTAACACCGAGTTGGAGCTTGTACCTCCCCATATATATGTATGGAGTGGAGTTGGCAACTGAAAAGAAACTTTGTGTTCCCTTCAAGCTAGGTGAAGGACGGCTTTCACACACACTTATCTCTCAGAACTGAGCATGTGGAGAGACGTTCGTTCATCCAGCACCAAGGGAACGGGTTGCAGGAGAAACCCTTACTCTGGTTTCTCAGTCTGTTTCCTAGTGCCGGTTTGAAGTGCCTGCCGTTTTCACTGTAACACCGAGTTGGAGCTTGTACCTCCCCATATATATGTATGGAGTGGAGTTGGCAACTGAAAAGAAACTTTGTGTTCCCTTCAAGCTAGGTGAAGGACGGCTTTCACACACACTTATCTCTCAGAACTGAGCATGTGGAGAGACGTTCGTTCATCCAGCACCAAGGGAACGTGTTGCAGGAGAAACCCTTACTCTGGTTTCTCAGTCTGTTTCCTAGTGCCGGTTTGAAGTGCCTGCCGTTTTCACTGTAAACCCGAGTTGGAGCTTGTACCTCCCCATATATATGTATTGAGTGGAATTGGCAACTGAAAAGAAACTTTGTGTTCCCTTCAAGCAAGGTGAAGGACGGCATTCACACACACTTATCTCTCAGAACTGAGCATGTGGAGAGACGTTCGTTCATCCAGCACCAAGGGAACGAGTTGCAGGAGAAACCCTTACTCTGGTTTCTCAGTCTGTTTCCTAGTGCCGGTTTGAAGTGCCTGCCGTTTTCACTGTAAAACCGAGTTGGAGCTTGTACCTCCCCATATATATGTATGGAGTGGAGTTGGCAACCGAAAAGAAACTTTGTGTTCCCTTCAAGCTAGGTGAAGGACGGCTTTCACACACACTTATCTCTCAGAACTGAGCATGTGGAGAGACGTTCGTTCATCCAGCACCAAGGGAACGGGTTGCAGGAGAAACCCTTACTCTGCTTTCTCAGTCTGTTTCCTAGTGCCGGGTTGAAGTGCCTGCCGTTTTCACTGTAAACCCGAGTTGGAGCTTGTACCTCCCCATATATATGTATGGAGTGGAGTTGGCAACTGAAAAGAAACTTTGTGTTCCCTTCAAGCTAGGTGAAGGACGGCTTTCACACACACTTATCTCTCAGAACTGAGCATGTGGAGAGACGTTCGTTCATCCAGCACCAAGGGAACGGGTTGCAGGAGAAACCCTTACTCTGGTTTCTCAGTCTGTTTCCTAGTGCCGGTTTGAAGTGCCTGCCGTTTTCACTGTAAAACCGAGTTGGAGCTTGTACCTTCCCATATATATGTATGGAGTGGAGTTGGCAACTGAAAAGAAAATTTGTGTTCCCTTCAAGCTAGGTGAAGGACGGCTTTCACACACACTTATCTCTCAGAACTGAGCATGTGGAGAGACGTTCGTTCATCCAGCACCAAGGGAACGGGTTGCAGGAGAAACCCTTACTCTGCTTTCTCAGTGTGTTTCCTAGTGCCGGTTTGAAGTGCCTGCCGTTTTCACTGTAAAACCGAGTTGGAGCTTGCACCTCCCCACATATATGTATGGAGTGGAGTTGGCAACTGAAAAGAAACTTTGTGTTCCCTTCAAGCTAGGTGAAGTACGGCTTTCACACACAATTATCACTCAGAACTGAGCATGTGGAGAGACGTTCGTTCATCCAGCACCAAGGGAACGGGTTGCAGGAGAAACCCTTACTCTGGTTTCTCAGTCTGTTTCCTAGTGCCGGTTTGAAGTGCCTGCCGTTTTCACTGTAAACCCGAGTTGGAGCTTGTACCTCCCCATATATATGTATGGAGTGGAGTTGGCAACTGAAAAGAAACTTTGTGTTCCCTTCAAGCTAGGTGAAGGACGGCTTTCACACACACTTATCTGTCAGAACTGAGCATGTGGAGAGACGTTCGTTCATCCAGCACCAATGGAACGGGTTGCAGGAGAAACCCTTTCTCTGGTTTCTCAGTCTGTTTCTTAGTGCCGGTTTGACGTGCCTGCCGTTTTCACTGTAACACCGAGTTGGAGCTTGTACCTCCCCATATATATGTATGGAGTGGAGTTGGCAACTGAAAAGAAACTTTGTGTTCCCTTCAAGCTAGGTGAAGGACGGCTTTCACACACACTTATCTCTCAGAACTGAGCATGTGGAGAGACGTTCGTTCATCCAGCACCAAGGGAACGGGTTGCAGGAGAAACCCTTACTCTGGTTTCTCAGTCTGTTTCCTAGTGCCGGTTTGAAGTGCCTGCCGTTTTCACTGTAAACCCGAGTTGGAGCTTGTACCTCCCCATATATATGTATGGAGTGGAGTTGGCAACTGAAAAGAAACTTTGTGTTCCCTTCAAGCTAGGTGAAGGACGGCATTCACACACACTTATCTCTCAGAACTGAGCATGTGGAGAGACGTTCGTTCATCCAGCACCAAGGGAACGGGTTGCAGGAGAAACCCTTACTCTGGTTTCTCAGTCTGTTTCCTAGTGCCGGTTTGAAGTGCCTGCCGTTTTCACTGTAAAACCGAGTTGGAGCTTGTACCTCCCCATATATATGTATGGAGTGGAGTTGGCAACCGAAAAGAAACTTTGTGTTCCCTTCAAGCTAGGTGAAGGACGGCTTTCACACACACTTATCTCTCAGAACTGAGCATGTGGAGAGACGTTCGTTCATCCAGCACCAAGGGAACGGGTTGCAGGAGAAACCCTTACTCTGCTTTCTCAGTCTGTTTCCTAGTGCCGGTTTGAAGTGCCTGCAGTTTTCACTGTAAAACCGAGTTGGAGCTTGTACCTCCCCATATATATGTATGGAGTGGAGTTGGCAACTGAAAAGAAACTTTGTGTTCCCTTCAAGCTAGGTGAAGGACGGCTTTCACACACACTTATCTCTCAGAACTGAGCATGTGGAGAGACGTTCGTTCATCCAGCACCAAGGGAACGGGTTGCAGGAGAAACCCTTACTCTGGTTTCTCAGTCTGTTTCCTAGTGCCGGTTTGAAGTGCCTGCCGTTTTCACTGTAAACCCGAGTTGGAGCTTGTACCTCCCCATATATATGTATGGAGTGGAGTTGGCAACTGAAAAGAAACTTTGTGTTCCCTTCAAGCTAGGTGAAGGACGGCTTTCACACACACTTATCTCTCAGAACTGAGCATGTGGAGAGACGTTCGTTCATCCAGCACCAAGGGAACGGGTTGCAGGAGAAACCCTTACTCTGGTTTCTCAGTCTGTTTCCTAGTGCCGGTTTGACGTGCCTGCCGTTTTCACTGTAACACCGAGTTGGAGCTTGTACCTCCCCATATATATGTATGGAGTGGAGTTGGCAACTGAAAAGAAACTTTGTGTTCCCTTCAAGCTAGGTGAAGGACGGCTTTCACACACACTTATCTCTCAGAACTGAGCATGTGGAGAGACGTTCGTTCATCCAGCACCAAGGGAACGGGTTGCAGGAGAAACCCTTACTCTGGTTTCTCAGTCTGTTTCCTAGTGCCGGTTTGAAGTGCCTGCCGTTTTCACTGTAAAACCGAGTTGGAGCTTGTACCTCCCCATATATATGTATGGAGTGGAGTTGGCAACTGAAAAGAAACTTTGTGTTCCCTTCAAGCTAGGTGAAGGACGGCTTTCACACACACTTATCTCTCAGAACTGAGCATGTGGAGAGACGTTCATTCATCCAGCACCAAGGGAACGGGTTGCAGGAGAAACCCTTACTCTGGTTTCTCAGTCTGTTTCCTAGTGCCGGTTTGAAGTGCCTGCCGTTTTCACTGTAAACCCGAGTTGGAGCTTGTACCTCCCCATATATATATATGGAGTGGAATTGGCAACTGAAAAGAAACTTTGTGTTCCCTTCAAGCTAGGTGAAGGACGGCATTCACACACACTTATCTCTCAGAACTGAGCATGTGGAGAGAAGTTCGTTCATCCAGCACCAAGGGAACGAGTTGCAGGAGAAACCCTTACTCTGGTTTCTCAGTCTGTTTCCTAGTGCCGGTTTGAAGTGCCTGCCGTTTTCACTGTAAAACCGAGTTGGAGCTTGTACCTCCCCATATATATGTATGGAGTGGAGTTGGCAACCGAAAAGAAACTTTGTGTTCCCTTCAAGCTAGGTGAAGGACGGCTTTCACACACACTTATCTCTCAGAACTGAGCATGTGGAGAGACGTTCGTTCATCCAGCACCAAGGGAACGGGTTGCAGGAGAAACCCTTACTCTGCTTTCTCAGTCTGTTTCCTAGTGCCGGTTTGAAGTGCCTGCCGTTTTCACTGTAAAACCGAGTTGGAGCTTGTACCTCCCCATATATATGTATGGAGTGGAGTTGGCAACTGAAAAGAAACTTTGTGTTCCCTTCAAGCTAGGTGAAGGACGGCTTTCACACACACTTATCTCTCAGAACTGAGCATGTGGAGAGACGTTCGTTCATCCAGCACCAAGGGAACGGGTTGCAGGAGAAACCCTTACTCTGCTTTCTCAGTCTGTTTCCTAGTGCCGGTTTGAAGTGCCTGCCGTTTTCACTGTAAAACCGAGTTGGAGCTTGTACCTCCCCATATATATGTATGGAGTGGAGTTGGCAACTGAAAAGAAACTTTTTGTTCCCTTCAAGCTAGGTGAAGGACGGCTTTCACACACACTTATCTCTCAGAACTGAGCATGTGGAGAGACGTTCGTTCATCCAGCACCAAGGGAACGGTTTGCAGGAGAAACCCTTACTCTGCTTTCTCAGTCTGTTTCCTAGTGCCGGTTTGAAGTGCCTGCCGTTTTCACTGTAAACCCGAGTTGGAGCTTGTACCTCCCCATATATATGTATGGAGTGGAGTTGGCAAATGAAAAGAAACTTTGTGTTCCCTTCAAGCTAGGTGAAGGACAGCTTTCACACACACTTATCTCTCAGAACTGAGCATGTGGAGAGACGTTCGTTCATCCAGCACCAAGGGAACGGGTTGCAGGAGAAACCCTTACTCTGGTTTCTCAGTCTGTTTCCTAGTGCCGGTTTGAAGTGCCTGCCGTTTTCACTGTAAACCCGAGTTGGAGCTTGTACCTCCCCATATATATGTATGGAGTGGAGTTGGCAACTGAAAAGAAACTTTGTGTTCCCTTCAAGCTAGGTGAAGGACGGCTTTCACACACACTTATCTCTCAGAACTGAGCATGTGGAGAGACGTTCGTTCATCCAGCACCAAGGGAACGGGTTGCAGGAGAAACCCTTACTCTGGTTTCTCAGTCTGTTTCCTAGTGCCGGTTTGAAGTGCCTGCCGTTTTCACTGTAAACCAGAGTTGGAGCTTGTACCTCCCCATATATATGTATGGAGTGGAGTTGGCAACTGAAAAGAAACTTTGTGTTCCCTTCAAGCTAGGTGAAGGACGGCTTTCACACACACTTATCTCTCAGAACTGAGCATGTGGAGAGACGTTCGTTCATCCAGCACCAAGGGAACGAGTTGCAGGAGAAACCCTTACTCTGGTTTCTCAGTCTGTTTCCTAGTGCCGGTTTGAAGTGCCTGCCGTTTTCACTGTAAAACCGAGTTGGAGCTTGTACCTCCCCATATATATGTATGGAGTGGAGTTGGCAACCTAAAAGAAACTTTGTGTTCCCTTCAAGCTAGGTGAAGGACGGCTTTCACACACACTTATCTCTCAGAACTGAGCATGTGGAGAGACGTTCGTTCATCCAGCACCAAGGGAACGGGTTGCAGGAGAAACCCTTACTCTGCTTTCTCAGTCTGTTTCCTAGTGCCGGTTTGAAGTGCCTGCCGTTTTCACTGTAAAACCGAGTTGGAGCTTGTACCTCCCCATATATATGTATGGAGTGGAGTTGGCAACTGAAAAGAAACTTTGTGTTCCCTTCAAGCTAGGTGAAGGACGGCTTTCACACACACTTATCTCTCAGAACTGAGCATGTGGAGAGACGTTCGTTCATCCAGCACCAAGGGAACGGGTTGCAGGAGAAACCCTTACTCTGGTTTCTCAGTCTGTTTCCTAGTGCCGGTTTGAAGTGCCTGCCGTTTTCACTGTAAACCCGAGTTGGAGCTTGTACCTCCCCATATATATGTATGGAGTGGAGTTGGCAACTGAAAAGAAACTTTGTGTTCCCTTCAAGCTAGGTGAAGGACGGCTTTCACACACACTTATCTCTCAGAACTGAGCATGTGGAGAGACGTTCGTTCATCCAGCACCAAGGGAACGGGTTGCAGGAGAAACCCTTACTCTGCTTTCTCAGTCTGTTTCCTAGTGCCGGTTTGAAGAGCCTGCCGTTTTCACTGTAAACCCGAGTTGGAGCTTGTACCTCCCCATATATATGTATGGAGTGGAGTTGGCAAATGAAAAGAAACTTTGTGTTCCCTTCAAGCTAGGTGAAGGACAGCTTTCACACACACTTATCTCTCAGAACTGAGCATGTGGAGAGACGTTCGTTCATCCAGCACCAAGGGAACGAGTTGCAGGAGAAACCCTTACTCTGGTTTCTCAGTCTGTTTCCTAGTGCCGGTTTGAAGTGCCTGCCGTTTTCACTGTAAACCCGAGTTGGAGCTTGTACCTCCCCATATATATGTATGGAGTGGAGTTGGCAACTGAAAAGAAACTTTGTGTTCCCTTCAAGTTAGGTGAAGGACGGCTTTCACACACACTTATCTCTCAGAACTGAGCATGTGGAGAGACGTTCGTTCATCCAGCACCAAGGGAACGGGTTGCAGGAGAAACCCTTACTCTGGTTTCTCAGTCTGTTTCCTAGTGCCGGTTTGAAGTGCCTGCCGTTTTCACTGTAAACCAGAGTTGGAGCTTGTACCTCCCCATATATATGTATGGAGTGGAGTTGGCAACTGAAAAGAAACTTTGTGTTCCCTTCAAGCTAGGTGAAGGACGGCTTTCACACACACTTATCTCTCAGAACTGAGCATGTGGAGAGACGTTCGTTTATCTAGCACCAAGGGAACGGGTTGCAGGAGAAACCCTTACTCTGCTTTCTCAGTCTGTTTCCTAGTGCCGGTTTGAAGTGCCTGCCGTTTTCACTGTAAAACCGAGTTGGAGCTTGTACCTCCCCATATATATGTATGGAGTGGAGTTGGCAACTGAAAAGAAACTTTGTGTTCCCTTCAAGCTAGGTGAAGGACGGCTTTCACACACACTTATCTCTCACAACTGAGCATGTGGAGAGACGTTCGTTCATCCAGCACCAAGGGAACGGGTTGCAGGAGAAACCCTTACTCTGGTTTCTCAGTCTGTTTCCTAGTGCCGTTTTGAAGTGCCTGCCGTTTTCACTGTAAAACCGAGTTGGAGCTTGTACCTCCCCATATATATGTATGGAGTGGAGTTGGCAACTGAAAAGAAACTTTGTGTTCCCTTCAATCTAGGTGAAGGACGGCTTTCACACACACTTATCTCTCAGAACTGAGCATGTGGAGAGACGTTCGTTCATCCAGCACCAAGGGAACGGGTTGCAGGAGAAACCCTTACTCTGGTTTCTCAGTCTGTTTCCTAGTGCCGGTTTGATGTGCCTGCCGTTTTCACTGTAAACACGAGTTGGAGCTTGTACCTCCCCATATATATGTATGGAGTGGAGTTGGCAACTGAAAAGAAACTTTGTGTTCCCTTCAAGCTAGGTGAAGGACGGCTTTCACACAAACATATCTCTCAGAACTGAGCATGTGGAGAGACGTTCGTTCATCCAGCACCAAGGGAACGGGTTGCAGGAGAAACCCTTACTCTGGTTTCTCAGTCTGTTTCCTAGTGCCGTTTTGAAGTGCCTGCCGTTTTCACTATAAAACCGAGTTGGAGCTTGTACCTCCCCATATATATGTATGGAGTGGAGTTGGCAACTGAAAAGAAACTTTGTGTTCCCTTCAATCTAGGTGAAGGACGGCTTTCACACACACTTATCTCTCAGAACTGAGCATGTGGAGAGACGTTCGTTCATCCAGCACCAAGGGAACGGGTTGCAGGAGAAACCCTTACTCTGGTTTCTCAGTCTGTTTCCTAGTGCCGGTTTGAAGTGCCTGCCGTTTTCACTGTAAACACGAGTTGGAGCTTGTACCTCCCATATATATGTATGGAGTGGAGTTGGCAACTGAAAAGAAACTTTGTGTTCCCTTCAAGCTAGGTGAAGGACGGCTTTCACACACAATTATCTCTCAGAACTGAGCATGTGGAGAGACGTTCGTTCATCCAGCACCAAGGGAACGGGTTGCAGGAGAAACCCTTACCCTGCTTTCTCAGTCTGTTTCCTAGTGCCAGTTTGAAGTGCCTGCCGTTTTCACTGTAAAACCGAGTTGGAGCTTGTACCTCCCCATATATATGTATGGAGTGGAGTTGGCAACTGAAAAGAAACTTTGTGTTCCCTTCAAGCTAGGTGAAGGACGGCTTTCACACACACTTATCTCTCAGAACTGAGCATGTGGAGAGACGTTCGTTCATCCAGCACCAAGGGAACGGGTTGCAGAAGAAACCCTTACTCTGGTTTCTCAGTCTGTTTCCTAGTGCCGGTTTGAAGTGCCTGCTGTTTTCACTGTAAAACCGAGTTGGAGCTTGTACCTCCCCATATATATGTATGGAGTGGAGTTGGCAACTGAAAAGAAATTTTGTGTTCCCTTCAAGCTAGGTGAAGGACGGCTTTCACACACACTTATCTCTCAGAACTGAGCATGTGGAGAGACGTTCGTTCATCCAGCACCAAGGGAACGGGTTGCAGGAGAAACCCTTACTCTGCTTTCTCAGTCTGTTTCCTAGTTCCGGTTTGAAGTGCCTGCCGTTTTCACTGTAAACCCGAGTTGGAGCTTGTACCTCCCCATATATATGTATGGAGTGGAGTTGGCAACTGAAAAGAAACTTTGTGTTCCTTTCAAGCTAGGTGAAGGACGGCATTCACACACACTTATCTCTCAGAACTGAGCATGTGGAGAGACGTTCGTTCATCCAGCACCAAGGGAACGGGTTGCAGGAGAAACCCTTACTCTGCTTTCTCAGTCTGTTTCCTAGTGCCGGTTTGAAGTGCCTGCCGTTTTCACTGTAAAACCGAGTTGGAGCTTGTACCTCCCCATATATATGTATGGACTGGAGTTGGCAACTGAAAAGTAACTTTGTGTTCCCTTCAAGCTAGGTGAAGGACGGCTTTCACACACACTTATCTCTCAGAACTGAGCATGTGGAGAGACGTTCGTTCATCCAGCACCAAGGGAACGGGTTGCAGGAGAAACCCTTACTCTGCTTTCTCAGTCTGTTTCCTAGTGCCGGTTTGAAGTGCCTGCCGTTTTCACTGTAAAACCGAGTTGGAGCTTGTACCTCCCCATATATATGTATGGAGTGGAGTTGGCAACTGAAAAGAAACTTTGTGTTCCCTTCAAGCTAGGTGAAGGACGGCTTTCACACACACTTATCTCTCAGAACTGAGCATGTGGAGAGACGTTCGTTAATCCAGCACCTAGGGAACGGGTTGCAGGAGAAACCCTTACTCTGCTTTCTCAGTCTGTTTCCTAGTGCCGGTTTGAAGTGCCTGCCGTTTTCACTGTAAAACCGAGTTGGAGCTTGTACCTCCCCATATATATGTATGGAGTGGAGTTGGCAACTGAAAAGAAACTTTGTGTTCCCTTCAAGCTAGGTGAAGGACGGCTTTCACACACACTTATCTCTCAGAACTGAGCATGTGGAGAGACGTTCGTTCATCCAGCACCAAGGGAACGGGTTGCAGGAGAAACCCTTACTCTGCTTTCTCAGTCTGTTTCCTAGTGCCGGTTTGAAGTGCCTGCCGTTTTCACTGTAAACCCGAGTTGGAGCTTGTACCTCCCCATATATATGTATGGAGTGGAGTTGGCAACTGAAAAGAAACTTTGTGTTCCCTTCAAGCTAGGTGAAGGACGGCTTTCACACACACTTATCTCTCAGAACTGAGCATGTGGAGAGACGTTCGTTCATCCAGCACCAAGGGAACGGGTTGCAGGAGAAACCCTTACTCTGGTTTCTCAGTCTGTTTCCTAGTGCCGGTTTGAAGTGCCTGCCGTTTTCACTGTAAACCCGAGTTGGAGCTTGTACCTCCCCATATATATGTATGGAGTGGAGTTGGCAACTGAAAAGAAACTTTGTGTTCCCTTCAAGCTAGGTGAAGGACGGCTTTCACACACACTTATCTCTCAGAACTGAGCATGTGGAGAGACGTTCGTTCATCCAGCACCAAGGGAACGGGTTGCAGGAGAAACCCTTACTCTGGTTTCTCAGTCTGTTTCCTAGTGCCGGTTTGAAGTGCCTGCCGTTTTCACTGTAAACCCGAGTTGGAGCTTGTACCTCCCCATATATATGTATGGAGTGGAGTTGGCAACTGAAAAGAAACTTTGTGTTCCCTTCAAGCTAGGTGAAGGACGGCTTTCACACACACTTATCTCTCAGAACTGAGCATGTGGAGAGACGTTCGTTCATCCAGCACCAAGGGAACGGGTTGCAAGAGAAACCCTTACACTGCTTTCTCAGTCTGTTTCCTAGTGCCGGTTTGAAGTGCCTGCCGTTTTCACTGTAAAACCGAGTTGGAGCTTGTACCTCCCCATATATATGTATGGAGTGGAGTTGGCAACTGAAAAGAAACTTTGTGTTCCCTTCAAGCTAGGTGAAGGACGGCTTTCACACACACTTATCTCTCAGAACTGAGCTTGTGGAGAGACGTTCGTTCATCCAGCACCAAGGGAACGGGTTGCAGAAGAAACCCTTACTCTGCTTTCTCAGTCTGTTTCCTAGTGCCGGTTTGAAGTGCCTGCCGTTTTCACTGTAAAACCGAGTTGGAGCTTGTACCTCCCCATATATATGTATGGAGTGGAGTTGGCAACTGAAAAGAAACTTTGTGTTCCCTTCAAGCTAGTTGAAGGACGGCTTTCACACACACTTATCTCTCAGAACTGAGCATGTGGAGAGACGTTCGTTCATCCAGCACCAAGGGAACGGGTTGCAGGAGAAACCCTTACTCTGGTTTCTCAGTCTGTTTCCTAGTGCCGTTTTGAAGTGCCTGCCGTTTTCACTGTAAAACCGAGTTGGAGCTTGTACCTCCCCATATATATGTATGGAGTGGAGTTGGCAACTGAAAAGAAACTTTGTGTTCCCTTCAATCTAGGTGAAGGACGGCTTTCACACACACTTATCTCTCAGAACTGAGCATGTGGAGAGACGTTCGTTCATCCAGCACCAAGGGAACGGGTTGCAGGAGAAACCCTTACTCTGGTTTCTCAGTCTGTTTCCTAGTGCCGGTTTGAAGTGCCTGCCGTTTTCACTGTAAACACGAGTTGGAGCTTGTACCTCCCCATATATATGTATGGAGTGGAGTTGGCAACTGAAAAGAAACTTTGTGTTCCCTTCAAGCTAGGTGAAGAACGGCTTTCACACACACTTATCTCTCAGAACTGAGCATGTGGAGAGACGTTCGTTCATCCAGCACCAAGGGAACGGGTTGCAGGAGAAACCCTTACTCTGGTTTCTCAGTCTGTTTCCTAGTGCCGGTTTGAAGTGCCTGCCGTTTTCACTGTAAACACGAGTTGGAGCTTGTACCTCCCCATATATATGTATGGAGTGGAGTTGGCAACTGAAAAGAAACTTTGTGTTCCCTTCAAGCTAGGTGAAGGACGGCTTTCACACACACTTATCTCTCAGAACTGAGCATGTGGAGAGACGTTCGTTCATCCAGCACCAAGGGAACGGGTTGCAGGAGAAACCCTTACCCTGCTTTCTCAGTCTGTTTCCTAGTGCCGGTTTGAAGTGCCTGCCGTTTTCACTGTAAAACCGAGTTGGAGCTTGTACCTCCCCATATATATTTATGGAGTGGAGTTGGCAACTGAAAAGAAACTTTGTGTTCCCTTCAAGCTAGGTGAAGGACGGCTTTCACACACACTTATCTCTCAGAACTGAGCATGTGGAGAGACGTTCGTTCATCCAGCACCAAGGGAACGGGTTGCAGAAGAAACCCTTACTCTGCTTTCTCAGTCTGTTTCCTAGTGCCGGTTTGAAGTGCCTGCTGTTTTCACTGTAAACCCGAGTTGGAGCTTGTACCTCCCCATATATATGTATGGAGTGGAGTTGGCAACTGAAAAGAAATTTTGTGTTCCCTTCAAACTAGGTGAAGGACGGCTTTCACACACACTTATCTCTCAGAACTGAGCATGTGGAGAGACGTTCGTTCATCCAGCACCAAGGGAACAGGTTGCAGGAGAAACCCTTACTCTGGTTTCTCAGTCTGTTTCCTAGTGCCGGTTTGAAGTGCCTGCCGTTTTCACTGTAAACCCGAGTTGGAGCTTGTACCTCCCCATATATATGTATGGAGTGGAGTTGGCAACTGAAAAGAAACTTTGTGTTCCCTTCAAGCTAGGTGAAGGACGGCATTCACACACACTTATCTCTCAGAACTGAGCATGTGGAGAGACGTTCGTTCATCCAGCACCAAGGGAACGGGTTGCAGGAGAAACCCTTACTCTGGTTTCTCAGTCTGTTTCCTAGTGCCGGTTTGAAGTGCCTGCCGTTTTCACTGTAAAACCGATTTGGAGCTTGTACCTCCCCATATATATGTATGGAGTGGAGTTGGCAACTGAAAAGTAACTTTGTGTTCCCTTCAAGCTAGGTGAAGGACGGCTTTCACACACACTTATCTCTCAGAACTGAGCATGTGGAGAGACGTTCGTTCATCCAGCACCAAGGGAACGGGTTGCAGGAGAAACCCTTACTCTGGTTTCTCAGTCTGTTTCCTAGTGCCGGTTTGAAGTGCCTGCCGTTTTCACTGTAAAACCGAGTTGGAGCTTGTACCTCCCCATATATATGTATGGAGTGGAGTTGGCAACTGAAAAGAAACTTTGTGTTCCCTTCAAGCTAGGTGAAGACCGGCTTTCACACACACTTATCTCTCAGATCTGAGCATGTGGAGAGACGTTCGTTCATCCAGCACCAAGGGAACGGGTTGCAGGAGAAACCCTTACTCTGCTTTCTCAGTCTGTTTCCTAGTGCCGGTTTGAAGTGCCTGCCGTTTTCACTGTAAACCCGAGTTGGAGCTTGTACCTCCCCATATATATGTATGGAGTGGAGTTGGCAACTGAAAAGAAACTTTGTGTTCCCTTCAAGCTAGGTGAAGGACAGCTTTCACACACACTTATCTCTCAGAACTGAGCATGTGGAGAGACGTACGTTCATCCAGCACCAAGGGAACGGGTTGCAGGAGAAACCCTTACTCTGGTTTCTCAGTCTGTTTCCTAGTGCCGGTTTGAAGTGCCTGCCGTTTTCACTGTAAACCCGAGTTGGAGCTTGTACCTCCCCATATATATGTATGGAGTGGAGTTGGCAACTGAAAAGAAACTTTGTGTTCCCTTCAAGCTAGGTGAAGGACTGCTTTCACACACACTTATCTCTCAGAACTGAGCATGTGGAGAGACGTTCGTTCATCCAGCACCAAGGGAACGGGTTGCAGCAGAAACCCTTACTCTGGTTTCTCAGTCTGTTTCCTAGTGCCGGTTTGAAGTGCCTGCCGTTTTCACTGTAAACCCGAGTTGGAGCTTGTACCTCCCCATATATATGTATGGAGTGGAGTTGGCAACTGAAAAGAAACTTTGTGTTCCCTTCAAGCTAGGTGAAGGACGGCTTTCACACACACTTATCTCTCAGAACTGAGCATGTGGAGAGACGTTCGTTCATCCAGCACCAAGGGAACGGGTTGCAGGAGAAACCCTTACTCTGGTTTCTCAGTCTGTTTCCTAGTGCCGGTTTGAAGTGCCTGCCGTTTTCACTGTAAAACCGAGTTGGAGCTTGTACCTCCCCATATATATGTATGGAGTGGAGTTGGCAACTGAAAAGAAACTTTGTGTTCCCTTCAAGCTAGGTGAAGGACGGCTTTCACACACACTTATCTCTCAGAACTGAGCATGTGGAGAGACGTTCGTTCATCCAGCACCAAGGGAACGGGTTGCAGGAGAAACCCTTACTCTGGTTTCTCAGTCTGTTTCCTAGTGCCGGTTTGAAGTGCCTGCCGTTTTCACTGTAAAACCGAGTTGGAGCTTGTACCTCCCCATATATATGTATGGAGTGGAGTTGGCAACTGAAAAGAAACTTTGTGTTCCCTTCAAGCTAGGTGAAGGACGGCTTTCACACACACTTATCTCTCAGAACTGAGCATGTGGAGAGACGTTCGTTCATCCAGCACCAAGGGAACGGGTTGCAGGAGAAACCCTTACTCTGGTTTCTCAGTCTGTTTCCTAGTGCCGGTTTGAAGTGCCTGCCGTTTTCACTGTAAAACCGAGTTGGAGCTTGTACCTCCCCATATATATGTATGGAGTGGAGTTGGCAACTGAAAAGAAACTTTGTGTTCCCTTCAAGCTAGGTGAAGGACGGCTTTCACACACACTTATCTCTCAGAACTGGGCATGTGGAGAGACGTTCGTTCATCCAGCACCAAGGGAACGGGTTGCAGGAGAAACCCTTACTCTGGTTTCTCAGTCTGTTTCCTAGTGCCGGTTTGAAGTGCCTGCCGTTTTCACTGTAAAACCGAGTTGGAGCTTGTACCTCCCCATATATATGTATGGAGTGGAGTTGGCAACTGAAAAGAAACTTTGTGTTCCTTTCAAGCTAGGTGAAGGACGGCTTTCACACACACTTCTCTCTCAGAACTGAGCATGTGGAGAGACGTTCGTTCATCCAGCACCAAGGGAACGGGTTGCAGGAGATACCCTTACTCTGGTTTCTCAGTCTGTTTCCTAGTGCCGGTTTGAAGTGCCTGCCGTTTTCACTGTAAAACCGAGTTGGAGCTTGTACCTCCCCATATATATGTATGGAGTGGAGTTGGCAACTGAAAAGAAACTTTGTGTTCCCTTCAAGCTAGGTGAAGGACGGCTTTCACACACACTTATCTCTCAGAACTGAGCATGTGGAGAGACGTTCGTTCATCCAGCACCAAGGGAACGGGTTGCAGGAGAAACCCTTACTCTGCTTTCTCAGTCTGTTTCCTAGTGCCGGTTTGAAGTGCCTGCCGTTTTCACTGTAAAACCGAGTTGGAGCTTGTACCTCCCCATATATATGTATGGAGTGGAGTTGGCAACTGAAAAGAAACTTTGTGTTCCCTTCAAGCAAGGTGAAGGACGGCTTTCACACACACTTATCTGTCAGAACTGAGCATGTGGAGAGACGTTCGTTCATCCAGCACGAAGGGAACGGGTTGCAGGAGAAACCCTTACTCTGGTTTCTCAGTCTGTTTCCTAGTGCCGGTTTGAAGTGCCTGCCGTTTTCACTGTAAAACCGAGTTGGAGCTTGTACCTCCCCATATATATGTATGGAGTGGAGTTGGCAACTGAAAAGAAACTTTGTGTTCCCTTCAAGCTAGGTGAAGGACGGCTTTCACACACACTTCTCTCTCAGAACTGGGCATGTGGAGAGACGTTCGTTCATCCAGCACCAAGGGAACGGGTTGCAGGAGAAACCCTTACTCTGGTTTCTCAGTCTGTTTCCTAGTGCCGGTATGAAGTGCCTGCCGTTTTCACTGTAAAACCGAGTTGGAGCTTGTACCTCCCCATATATATGTATGGAGTGGAGTTTGCAACTGAAAAGAAACTTTGTGTTCCCTTCAAGCTAGGTGAAGGACGGCTTTCACACACACTTATCTCTCAGAACTGAGCATGTGGAGAGACGTTCGTTCATCCAGCACCAAGGGAACGGGTTGCAGGAGAAACCCTTACTCTGGTTTCTCAGTCTGTTTCCTAGTGCCGGTTTGAAGTGCCTGCCGTTTTCACTGTAAAACCGAGTTGGAGCTTGTACCTCCCCATATATATGTATGGAGTGGAGTTGGCAACTGAAAAGAAACTTTGTGTTCCCTTCAAGCTAGGTGAAGGACGGCTTTCACACACACTTATCTCTCAGAACTGAGCATGTGGAGAGACGTTCATTCATCCAGCACCAAGGGAACGGGTTGCAGGAGAAACCCTTACTCTGGTTTCTCAGTCTGTTTCCTAGTGCCGGTTTGAAGTGCCTGCCGTTTTCACTGTAAAACCGAGTTGGAGCTTGTACCTCCCCATATATATGTATGGAGTGGAGTTGGCAACTGAAAAGAAACTTTGTGTTCCCTTCAAGCTAGGTGAAGGACGGCTTTCACACACACTTATCTCTCAGAACTGAGCATGTGGAGAGACGTTCGTTCATCCAGCACCAAGGGAACGGGTTGCAGGAGAAACCCTTACTCTGGTTTCTCAGTCTGTTTCCTAGTGCCGGTTTGAAGTGCCTGCCGTTTTCACTGTAAAACCGAGTTGGAGCTTGTACCTCCCCATATATATGTATGGAGTGGAGTTGGCAACTGAAAAGAAACTTTGTGTTCCCTTCAATCTAGGTGAAGGATGGCTTTCACACACACTTATCTCTCAGAACTGAGCATGTGGAGAGACGTTCGTTCATCCAGCACCAAGGGAACGGGTTGCAGGAGAAACCCTTACTCTGCTTTCTCAGTCTGTTTCCTAGTGCCGGTTTGAAGTGCCTGCCGTTTTCACTGTAAACCCGAGTTGGAGCTTGTACCTCCCCATATATATGTATGGAGTGGAGTTGGCAACTGAAAAGAAACTTTGTGTTCCCTTCAAGCTAGGTGAAGGACGGCTTTCACACACACTTATCTCTCAGAACTGAGCATGTGGAGAGACGTTCGTTCATCCAGCACCAAGGGAACGGGTTGCAGGAGAAACCCTTACTCTGGTTTCTCAGTCTGTTTCCTAGTGCCGGTTTGAAGTGCCTGCCGTTTTCACTGTAAAACCGAGTTGGAGCTTGTACCTCCCCATATATATGTATGGAGTGGAGTTGGCAACTGAAAAGTAACTTTGTGTTCCCTTCAAGCTAGGTGAAGGACGGCTTTCACACACACTTATCTCTCAGAACTGAGCATGTGGAGAGACGTTCGTTCATCCAGCACCAAGGGAACGGGTTGCAGGAGAAACCCTTACTCTGCTTTCTCAGTCTGTTTCCTAGTGCCGGTTTGAAGTGCCTGCCGTTTTCACTGTAAAACCGAGTTGGAGCTTGTACCTCCCCATATATATGTATGGAGTGGAGTTGGCAACCGAAAAGAAACTTTGTGTTCCCTTCAAACTAGGTGAAGGACGGCTTTCACACACACTTCTCTCTCAGAACTGAGCATGTGGAGAGACGTTCGTTCATCCAGCACCAAGGGAACGGGTTGCAGGAGAAACCCTTACTCTGGTTTCTCAGTCTGTTTCCTAGTGCCGGTTTGAAGTGCCTGCCGTTTTCACTGTAAACCCGAGTTGGAGCTTGTACCTCCCCATATATATGTATGGAGTGGAGTTTGCAACTGAAAAGAAACTTTGTGTTCCCTTCAAGCTAGGTGAAGGACGGCTTTCACACACACTTATCTCTCAGAACTGAGCATGTGGAGAGACGTTCGTTCATCCAGCACCAAGGGAACGGGTTGCAGGAGAAACCCTTACTCTGGTTTCTCAGTCTGTTTCCTAGTGCCGGTTTGAAGTGCCTGCCGTTTTCACTGTAAAACCGAGTTGGAGCTTGTACCTCCCCATATATATGTATGGAGTGGAGTTGGCAACTGAAAAGTAACTTTGTGTTCCCTTCAAGCTAGGTGAAGGACGGCTTTCACACACACTTATCTCTCAGAACTGAGCATGTGGAGAGACGTTCGTTCATCCAGCACCAAGGGAACGGGTTGCAGGAGAAACCCTTACTCTGCTTTCTCAGTCTGTTTCCTAGTGCCGGTTTGAAGTGCCTGCCGTTTTCACTGTAAAACCGAGTTGGAGCTTGTACCTCCCCATATATATGTATGGAGTGGAGTTGGCAACTGAAAAGAAACTTTGTGTTCCCTTCAAGCTAGGTGAAGGACGGCTTTCACACACACTTATCTCTCAGAACTGAGCATGTGGAGAGACGTTCGTTCATCCAGCACCAAGGGAACGGGTTGCAGGAGAAACCCTTACTCTGGTTTCTCAGTCTGTTTCCTAGTGCCGGTTTGAAGTGCCTGCCGTTTTCACTGTAAACCCGAGTTGGAGCTTGTACCTCCCCATATATATATATGGAGTGGAGTTTGCAACTGAAAAGAAACTTTGTGTTCCCTTCAAGCTAGGTGAAGGACGGCTTTCACACACACTTATCTCTCAGAACTGAGCATGTGGAGAGACGTTCGTTCATCCAGCACCAAGGGAACGGGTTGCAGGAGAAACCCTTACTCTGGTTTCTCAGTCTGTTTCCTAGTGCCGGTTTGAAGTGCCTGCCGTTTTCACTGTAAAACCGAGTTGGAGCTTGTACCTCCCCATATATATGTATGGAGTGGAGTTGGCAACTGAAAAGTAACTTTGTGTTCCCTTCAAGCTAGGTGAAGGACGGCTTTCACACACACTTATCTCTCAGAACTGAGCATGTGGAGAGACGTTCGTTCATCCAGCACCAAGGGAACGGGTTGCAGGAGAAACCCTTACTCTGGTTTCTCAGTCTGTTTCCTAGTGCCGGTTTGAAGTGCCTGCCGTTTTCACTGTAAAACCGAGTTGGAGCTTGTACCTCCCCATATATATGTATGGAGTGGAGTTGGCAACCGAAAAGAAACTTTGTGTTCCCTTCAAGCTAGGTGAAGGACGGCTTTCACACACACTTATCTCTCAGAACTGAGCATGTGGAGAGACGTTCGTTCATCCAGCACCAAGGGAACGGGTTGCAGGAGAAACCCTTACTCTGGTTTCTCAGTCTGTTTCCTAGTGCCGGTTTGAAGTGCCTGCCGTTTTCACTGTAAACCCGAGTTGGAGCTTGTACCTCCCCATATATATGTATGGAGTGGAGTTGGCAACTGAAAAGAAACTTTGTGTTCCCTTCAAGCTAGGTGAAGGACGGCTTTCACACACACTTATCTCTCAGAACTGAGCATGTGGAGAGACGTTCGTTCATCCAGCACCAAGGGAACGGGTTGCAGGAGAAACCCTTACTCTGGTTTCTCAGTCTGTTTCCTAGTGCCGGTTTGAAGTGCCTGCCGTTTTCACTGTAAAACCGAGTTGGAGCTTGTACCTCCCCATATATATGTATGGAGTGGAGTTGGCAACTGAAAAGAAACTTTGTGTTCCCTTCAAGCTAGGTGAAGGACGGCTTTCACACACACTTATCTCTCAGAACTGAGCATGTGGAGAGACGTTCGTTCATCCAGCACCAAGGGAACGGGTTGCAGGAGAAACCCTTACTCTGGTTTCTCAGTCTGTTTCCTAGTGCCGGTTTGAAGTGCCTGCCGTTTTCACTGTAAAACCGAGTTGGAGCTTGTACCTCCCCATATATATGTATGGAGTGGAGTTGGCAACTGAAAAGAAACTTTGTGTTCCCTTCAAGCTAGGTGAAGGACGGCTTTCACACACACTTATCTCTCAGAACTGAGCATGTGGAGAGACGTTCGTTCATCCAGCACCAAGGGAACGGGTTGCAGGAGAAACCCTTACTCTGGTTTCTCAGTCTGTTTCCTAGTGCCGGTTTGAAGTGCCTGCCGTTTTCACTGTAAAACCGAGTTGGAGCTTGTACCTCCCCATATATATGTATGGAGTGGAGTTGGCAACTGAAAAGAAACTTTGTGTTCCCTTCAAGCTAGGTGAAGGACGGCTTTCACACACACTTATCTCTCAGAACTGAGCATGTGGTGAGACGTTCGTTCATTCAGCACCAAGGGAACGGGTTGCAGGAAAAACCCTTACTCTGGTTTCTCAGTCTGTTTCCTAGTGCCGGTTTGAAGTGCCTGCCGTTTTCACTGTAAAACCGAGTTGGAGCTTGTACCTCCCCATATATATGTATGGAGTGGAGTTGGCAACTGAAAAGAAACTTTGTGTTCCCTTCAAGCTAGGTGAAGGACGGCTTTCACACACACTTATCTCTCAGAACTGAGCATGTGGAGAGACGTTCGTTCATCCAGCACCAAGGGAACGGGTTGCAGGAGAAACCCTTACTCTGGTTTCTCAGTCTGTTTCCTAGTGCCGGTTTGAAGTTCCTGCCGTTTTCACTGTAAACCCGAGTTGGAGCTTCTACCTCCCCATATATATGTATGGAGTGGAGTTGGCAACTGAAAAGAAACTTTGTGTTCCCTTCAAGCTAGGTGAAGGACGGCTTTCACACACACTTATCTCTCAGAACTGAGCATGTGGAGAGACGTTCGTTCATCCAGCACCAAGGGAACGGGTTGCAGGAGAAACCCTTACTCTGCTTTCTCAGTCTGTTTCCTAGTGCCGGTTTGAAGTGCCTGCCGTTTTCACTGTAAAACCGAGTTGGAGCTTGTACCTCCCCATATATATGTATGGAGTGGAGTTGGCAACTGAAAAGAAACTTTGTGTTCCCTTCAAGCTAGGTGAAGGACGGCTTTCACACACACTTTTCTCTCAGAACTGAGCATGTGGAGAGACGTTCGTTCATCCAGCACCAAGGGAACGGGTTGCAGGAGAAACCCTTACTCTGGTTTCTCAGTCTGTTTCCTAGTGCCGGTTTGAAGTGCCTGCCGTTTTCACTGTAAAACCGAGTTGGAGCTTGTACCACCCCATATATATGTATGGAGTGGAGTTGGCAACTGAAAAGAAACTTTGTGTTCCCTTCAAGCTAGGTGAAGGACGGCTTTCACACACACTTATCTCTCAGAACTGAGCATGTGGAGAGACGTTCGTTCATCCAGCACCAAGGGAACGGGTTGCAGGAGAAACCCTTACTCTGGTTTCTCAGTCTGTTTCCTAGTGCCGGTTTGAAGTGCCTGCCGTTTTCACTGTAAAACCGAGTTGGAGCTTGTACCTCCCCATATATATGTATGGAGTGGAGTTGGCAACTGAAAAGAAACTTTGTGTTCCCTTCAAGCTAGGTGAAGGACGGCTTTCACACACACTTATCTCTCAGAACTGAGCATGTGGAGAGACGTTCGTTCATCCAGCACCAAGGGAACGGGTTGCAGGAGAAACCCTTACTCTGGTTTCTCAGTCTGTTTCCTAGTGCCGGTTTGAAGTGCCTGCCGTTTTCACTGTAAAACCGAGTTGGAGCTTGTACCTCCCCATATATATGTATGGAGTGGAGTTGGCAACTGGAACGAAACTTTGTGTTCCCTTCAAGCTAGGTGAAGGACGGCTTTCACACACACTTGTCTCTCAGAACTGAGCATGTGGAGAGACGTTCGTTCATCCAGCACCAAGGGAACGGGTTGCAGGAGAAACCCTTACTCTGGTTTCTCACTCTGTTTCCTAGTGCCGGTTTGAAGTGCCTGCCGTTTTCACTGTAAAACCGAGTTGGAGCTTGTACCTCCCCATATATATGTATGGAGTGGAGTTGGCAACTGAAAAGAAACTTTGTGTTCCCTTCAAGCTAGGTGAAGGACGGCTTTCACACACACTTATCTCTCAGAACTGAGCATGTGGAGAGACGTTCGTTCATTTTGCACCAAGGGAACAGGTTGCAGGAGAAACCCTTACTCTGGTTTCTCAGTCTGTTTCCTAGTGCCGGTTTGAAGTGCCTGCCGTTTTCACTGTAAAACCGAGTTGGAGCTTGAACCTTCCCATATATATGTATGGAGTGGAGTTGGCAACTGAAAAGAAACTTTGTGTTTCCTTCAAGCTAGGTGAAGGACGGCTTTCACACACACTTATCTCTCAGAACTGAGCATGTGGAGAGACGTTCGTTCATCCAGCACCAAGGGAACGGGTTGCAGGAGAAACCCTTACTCTGCTTTCTCAGTCTGTTTCCTAGTGCCGGTTTGAAGTGCCTGCCGTTTTCACTGTAAAACCGAGTTGGAGCTTGTACCTCCCCATATTTATGTATGGAGTGGAGTTGGCAACTGAAAAGAAACTTTGTGTTCCCTTCAAGCTAGGTGAAGGACGGCTTTCACACACACTTCTCTCTCAGAACTGAGCATGTGGAGAGACGTTCGTTCATCCAGCACCAAGGGAACGGGTTGCAGGAGAAACCCTTACTCTGCTTTCTCAGTCTGTTTCCTAGTGCCGGTTTGAAGTGCCTGCCGTTTTCACTGTAAACCCGAGTTGGAGCTTGTACCTCCCCATATATATGTATGGAGTGGAGTTGGCAACTGAAAAGAAACTTTGTGTTCCCTTCAAGCTAGGTGAAGGACGGCTTTCACACACACTTCTCTCTCAGAACTGAGTATGTGGAGAGACGTTCGTTCATCCAGCACCAAGGGAACGGGTTGCAGGAGAAACCCTTACTCTGGTTTCTCAGTCTGTTTCCTAGTGCCGGTTTGAAGTGCCTGCCGTTTTCACTGTAAAACCGAGTTGGAGCTTGTACCTCCCCATATATATGTATGGAGTGGAGATGGCAACTGAAAAGAAACTTTGTGTTCCCTTCAAGCTAGGTGAAGGACGGCTTTCACACACACTTATCTCTCAGAACTGAGCATGTGGAGAGACGTTCGTTCATCCAGCACCAAGGGAACGGGTTGCAGGAGAAACCCTTACTCTGGTTTCTCACTCTGTTTCCTAGTGCCGGTTTGAAGTGCCTGCCGTTTTCACTGTAAAACCGAGTTGGAGCTTGTACCTCCCCATATATATGTATGGAGTGGAGTTGGCAACTGAAAAGAAACTTTGTGTTCCCTTCAAGCTAGGTGAAGGACGGCTTTCACACACACTTCTCTCTCAGAACTGAGCATGTGGAGAGACGTTCGTTCATCCAGCACCAAGGGAACGGGTTGCAGGAGAAACCCTTACTCTGGTTTCTCAGTCTGTTTTCTAGTGCCGGTTTGAAGTGCCTGCCGTTTTCACTGTAAAACCGAGTTGGAGCTTGTACCATCCCATATATATGTATGGAGTGGAGTTGGCAACTGAAAAGAAACTTTGTTTTCCCTTCAAGCTAGGTGAAGGACGGCTTTCACACACACTTATCTCTCAGAACTGAGCATGTGGAGAGACGTTCGTTCATCCAGCACCAAGGGAACGGGTTGCAGGAGAAACCCTTACTCTGGTTTCTCAGTCTGTTTCCTAGTGCCGGTTTGAAGTGCCTGCCGTTTTCACTGTAAACCCGAGTTGGAGCTTGTACCTCCCCATATATATGTGTGGAGTGGAGTTGGCAACTGAAAAGAAACTTTGTGTTCCCTTCAAGCTAGGTGAAGGACGGCTTTCACACACACTTATCTCTCAGAACTGAGCATGTGGAGAGACGTTCGTTCATCCAGCAACAAGGGAACGGGTTGCAGGAGAAACCCTTACTCTGGTTTCTCAGTCTGTTTCCTAGTGCCGGTTTGAAGTGCCTGCCGTTTTCACTGTAAAACCGAGTTGGAGCTTGTACCTCCCCATATATATGTATGGAGTGGAGTTGGCAACTGAAAAGAAACTTTGTGTTCCCTTCAAGCTAGGTGAAGGACGGCTTTCACACACACTTATCTCTCAGAACTGAGCATGTGGAGAGACGTTCGTTCATCCAGCACCAAGGGAACGGGTTGCAGGAGAAACCCTTACTCTGGTTTCTCAGTCTGTTTCCTAGTGCCGGTTTGAAGTGCCTGCCGTTTTCACTGTAAAACCGAGTTGGAGCTTGTACCTCCCCATATATATGTATGGAGTGGAGTTGGCAACTGAAAAGAAACTTTGTGTTCCCTTCAAGCTAGGTGAAGGACGGCTTTCACACACACTTATCTCTCAGTACTGAGCATGTGGAGAGACGTTCGTTCATCCAGCACCAAGGGAACGGGTTGCAGGAGAAACCCTTACTCTGCTTTCTCAGTCTGTTTCCTAGTGCCGGTTTGAAGTGCCTGCCGTTTTCACTGTAAAACCGAGTTGGAGCTTGTACCTCCCCATATATATGTATGGAGTGGAGTTGGCAACTGAAAAGAAACTTTGTGTTCCCTTCAAGCTAGGTGAAGGACGGCTTTCACACACACTTATCTCTCAGAACTGGGCATGTGGAGAGACGTTCGTTCATCCAGCACCAAGGGAACGGGTTGCAGGAGAAACCCTTACTCTGGTTTCTCAGTCTGTTTCCTAGTGCCGGTTTGAAGTGCCTGCCGTTTTCACTGTAAAACCGAGTTGGAGCTTGTACCTCCCCATATATATGTATGGAGTGGAGTTGGCAACTGAAAAGAAACTTTGTGTTCCCTTCAAGCTAGGTGAAGGACGGCTTTCACACACACTTATCTCTCAGAACTGAGCATGTGGAGAGACGTTCGTTCATCCAGCACCAAGGGAACGGGTTGCAGGAGAAACCCTTACTCTGGTTTCTCAGTCTGTTTCCTAGTGCCGGTTTGAAGTGCCAGTCGTTTTCACTGTAAAACCGAGTTGGAGCTTCTACCTCCCCATATATATGTATGGAGTGGAGTTGGCAACTGAAAAGAAACTTTGTGTTCCCTTCAAGCTAGGTGAAGGACGGCTTTCACACACACTTATCTCTCAGAACTGAGCATGTGGAGAGACGTTCGTTCATCCAGCACCAAGGGAACGGGTTGCAGGAGAAACCCTTACTCTGCTTTCTCAGTCTGTTTCCTAGTGCCGGTTTGAAGTGCCTGCCGTTTTCACTGTAAAACCGAGTTGGAGCTTGTACCTCCCCATATATATGTATGGAGTGGAGTTGGCAACTGAAAAGAAACTTTGTGTTCCCTTCAAGCTAGGTGAAGGACGGCTTTCACACACACTTATCTCTCAGAACTGGGCATGTGGAGAGACGTTCGTTCATCCAGCACCAAGGGAACGGGTTGCAGGTGAAACCCTTACTCTGGTTTCTCAGTCTGTTTCCTAGTGCCGGTATGAAGTGCCTGCCGTTTTCACTGTAAAACCGAGTTGGAGCTTGTACCTCCCCATATATATGTATGGAGTGGAGTTGGCAACTGAAAAGAAACTTTGTGTTCCCTTCAAGCTAGGTGAAGGACGGCTTTCACACACACTTATCTCTCAGAACTGGGCATGTGGAGAGACGTTCGTTCATCCAGCACCAAGGGAACGGGTTGCAGGAGAAACCCTTACTCTGGTTTCTCAGTCTGTTTCCTAGTGCCGGTTTGAAGTGCCTGCCGTTTTCACTGTAAAACCGAGTTGGAGCTTGTACCTCCCCATATATATGTATGGAGTGGAGTTGGCAACTGAAAAGAAACTTTGTGTTCCCTTCAAGCTAGGTGAAGGACGGCTTTCACACACACTTATCTGTCAGAACTGAGCATGTGGAGAGACGTTCGTTCATCCAGCACCAAGGGAACGGGTTGCAGGAGAAACCCTTACTCTGGTTTCTCAGTCTGTTTCCTAGTGCCGGTTTGAAGTGCCTGCCGTTTTCACTGTAAAACCGAGTTGGAGCTTGTACCTCCCCATATATATGTATGGAGTGGAGTTGGCAACTGAAAAGAAACTTTGTGTTCCCTTCAAGCTAGGTGAAGGACGGCTTTCACACACACTTATCTCTCAGAACTGAGCATGTGGAGAGACTTTCGTTCATCCAGCACCAAGGGAACGGGTTGCAGGAGAAACCCTTACTCTGGTTTCTCAGTCTGTTTCCTAGTGCCGGTTTGAAGTGCCTGCCGTTTTCACTGTAAAACCGAGTTGGAGCTTGTACCTCCCCATATATATGTATGGAGTGGAGTTGGCAACTGAAAAGAAACTTTGTGTTCCCTTCAAGCTAGGTGAAGGACGGCTTTCACACACACTTATCTCTCAGTACTGAGCATGTGGAGAGACGTTCGTTCATCCAGCACCAAGGGAACGGGTTGCAGGAGAAACCCTTACTCTGCTTTCTCAGTCTGTTTCCTAGTGCCGGTTTGAAGTGCCTGCCGTTTTCACTGTAAAACCGAGTTGGAGCTTGTACCTCCCCATATATATGTATGGAGTGGAGTTGGCAACTGAAAAGAAACTTTGTGTTCCCTTCAAGCTAGGTGAAGGACGGCTTTCACACACACTTATCTCTCAGAACTGGGCATGTGGAGAGACGTTCGTTCATCCAGCACCAAGGGAACGGGTTGCAGGAGAAACCCTTACTCTGGTTTCTCAGTCTGTTTCCTAGTGCCGGTTTGAAGTGCCTGCCGTTTTCACTGTAAAACCGAGTTGGAGCTTGTACCACCCCATATATATGTATGGAGTGGAGTTGGCAACTGAAAAGAAACTTTGTGTTCCCTTCAAGCTAGGTGAAGGACGGCTTTCACACACACTTATCTCTCAGAACTGAGCATGTGGAGAGACGTTCGTTCATCCAGCACCAAGGGAACGGGTTGCAGGAGAAACCCTTACTCTGGTTTCTCAGTCTGTTTCCTAGTGCCGGTTTGAAGTGCCTGCCGTTTTCACTGTAAAACCGAGTTGGAGCTTCTACCTCCCCATATATATGTATGGAGTGGAGTTGGCAACTGAAAAGAAACTTTGTGTTCCCTTCAAGCTAGGTGAAGGACGGCTTTCACACACACTTATCTCTCAGAACTGAGCATGTGGAGAGACGTTCGTTCATCCAGCACCAAGGGAACGGGTTGCAGGAGAAACCCTTACTCTGCTTTCTCAGTCTGTTTCCTAGTGCCGGTTTGAAGTGCCTGCCGTTTTCACTGTAAAACCGAGTTGGAACTTGTACCTCCCCATATATATGTATGGAGTGGAGTTGGCAACTGAAAAGAAACTTTGTGTTCCCTTCAAGCTAGGTGAAGGACGGCTTTCACACACACTTATCTCTCAGAACTGAGCATGTGGAGAGACGTTCGTTCATCCAGCACCAAGGGAACGGGTTGCAGGAGAAACCCTTACTCTGGTTTCTCAGTCTGTTTCCTAGTGCCGGTTTGAAGTGCCTGCCGTTTTCACTGTAAAACCGAGTTGGAGCTTGTACCTCCCCATATATATGTATGGAGTGGAGTTGGCAACTGAAAAGAAACTTTGTGTTCCCTTCAAGCTAGGTGAAGGACGGCTTTCACACACACTTATCTCTCAGAACTGGGCATGTGGAGAGACGTTCGTTCATCCAGCACCAAGGGAACGGGTTGCAGGAGAAACCCTTACTCTGGTTTCTCAGTCTGTTTCCTAGTGCCGGTATGAAGTGCCTGCCGTTTTCACTGTAAAACCGAGTTGGAGCTTGTACCTCCCCATATATATGTATGGAGTGGAGTTGGCAACTGAAAAGAAACTTTGTGTTCCCTTCAAGCTAGGTGAAGGACGGCTTTCACACACACTTATCTCTCAGAACTGAGCATGTGGAGAGACGTTCGTTCATCCAGCACCAAGGGAACGGGTTGCAGGAGAAACCCTTACTCTGGTTTCTCAGTCTGTTTCCTAGTGCCGGTTTGAAGTGTCTGCCGTTTTCACTGTAAAACCGAGTTGGAGCTTGTACCTCCCCATATATATGTATGGAGTGGAGTTGGCAACTGAAAAGAAACTTTGTGTTCCCTTCAAGCTAGGTGAAGGACGGCTTTCACACACACTTATCTGTCAGAACTGAGCATGTGGAGAGACGTTCGTTCATCCAGCACCAAGGGAACGGGTTGCAGGAGAAACCCTTACTCTGGTTTCTCAGTCTGTTTCCTAGTGCCGGTTTGAAGTGCCTGCCGTTTTCACTGTAAAACCGAGTTGGAGCTTGTACCTCCCCATATATATGTATGGAGTGGAGTTGGCAACTGAAAAGAAACTTTGTGTTCCCTTCAAGCTAGGTGAAGGACGGCTTTCACACACACTTATCTCTCAGAACTGAGCATGTGGAGAGACGTTCGTTCATCCAGCACCAAGGGAACGGGTTGCAGGAGAAACCCTTACTCTGGTTTCTCAGTCTGTTTCCTAGTGCCGGTTTGAAGTGCCTGCCGTTTTCACTGTAAAACCGAGTTGGAGCTTGTACCTCCCCATATATATGTATGGAGTGGAGTTGGCAACTGAAAAGAAACTTTGTGTTCCCTTCAAGCTAGGTGAAGGATGGCTTTCACACACACTTATCTCTCAGAACTGAGCATGTGGAGAGACGTTCGTTCATCCAGCACCAAGGGAACGGGTTGCAGGAGAAACCCTTACTCTGGTTTCTCAGTCTGTTTCCTAGTGCCGGTTTGAAGTGCCTGCCGTTTTCACTGTAAACCCGAGTTGGAGCTTGTACCTCCCCATATATATGTATGGAGTGGAGTTTGCAACTGAAAAGAAACTTTGTGTTCCCTTCAAGCTAGGTGAAGGACGGCTTTCACACACACTTATCTCTCAGAACTGAGCATGTGGAGAGACGTTCGTTCATCCAGCACCAAGGGAACGGGTTGCAGGAGAAACCCTTACTCTGGTTTCTCAGTCTGTTTCCTAGTGCCGGTTTGAAGTGCCTGCCGTTTTCACTGTAAAACCGAGTTGGAGCTTGTACCTCCCCATATATATGTATGGAGTGGAGTTGGCAACTGAAAAGTAACTTTGTGTTCCCTTCAAGCTAGGTGAAGGACGGCTTTCACACACACTTATCTCTCAGAACTGAGCATGTGGAGAGACGTTCGTTCATCCAGCACCAAGGGAACGGGTTGCAGGAGAAACCCTTACTCTGCTTTCTCAGTCTGTTTCCTAGTGCCGGTTTGAAGTGCCTGCCGTTTTCACTGTAAAACCGAGGTGGAGCTTGTACCTCCCCATATATATGTATGGAGTGGAGTTGGCAACTGAAAAGAAACTTTGTGTTCCCTTCAAGCTAGGTGAAGGACGGCTTTCACACACACTTCTCTCTCAGAACTGAGCATGTGGAGAGACGTTCGTTCATCCAGCACCAAGGGAACGGGTTGCAGGAGAAACCCTTACTCTGGTTTCTCAGTCTGTTTCCTAGTGCCGGTTTGAAGTGCCTGCCGTTTTCACTGTAAAACCGAGTTGGAGCTTGTACCTCCCCATATATATGTATGGAGTGGAGTTGGCAACTGAAAAGAAACTTTGTGTTCCCTTCAAGCTAGGTGAAGGACGGCTTTCACACACACTTATCTCTCAGAACTGAGCATGTGGAGAGACGTTCGTTCATCCAGCACCAAGGGAACGGGTTGCAGGAGAAACCCTTACTCTGCTTTCTCAGTCTGTTTCCTAGTGCCGGTTTGAAGTGCCTGCCGTTTTCACTGTAAACCCGAGTTGGAGCTTGTACCTCCCCATATATATGTATGGAGTGGAGTTGGCAACCGAAAAGAAACTTTGTGTTCCCTTCAAGCTAGGTGAAGGACGGCTTTCACACACACTTATCTCTCAGAACTGAGCATGTGGAGAGACGTTCGTTCATCCAGCACCAAGGGAACGGGTTGCAGGAGAAACCCTTACTCTGGTTTCTCAGTCTGTTTCCTAGTGCCGGTTTGAAGTGCCTGCCGTTTTCACTGTAAAACCGAGTTGGAGCTTGTACCTCCCCATATATATGTATGGAGTGGTGTTGGCAACTGAAAAGAAACTTTGTGTTCCCTTCAAGCTAGGTGAAGGACGGCTTTCACACACACTTATCTCTCAGAACTGAGCATGTGGAGAGACGTTCGTTCATCCAGCACCAAGGGAACGGGTTGCAGGAGAAACCCTTACTCTGGTTTCTCAGTCTGTTTCCTAGTGCCGGTTTGAAGTGCCTGCCGTTTTCACTGTAAAACCGAGTTGGAGCTTGTACCTCCCCATATATATGTATGGAGTGGAGTTGGCAACTGAAAAGAAACTTTGTGTTCCCTTCAAGCTAGGTGAAGGATGGCTTTCACACACACTTATCTCTCAGAACTGAGCATGTGGAGAGACGTTCGTTCATCCAGCACCAAGGGAACGGGTTGCAGGAGAAACCCTTACTCTGGTTTCTCAGTCTGTTTCCTAGTGCCGGTTTGAAGTGCCTGCCGTTTTCACTGTAAACCCGAGTTGGAGCTTGTACCTCCCCATATATATGTATGGAGTGGAGTTTGCTACTGAAAAGAAACTTTGTGTTCCCTTCAAGCTAGGTGAAGGACGGCTTTCACACACACTTATCTCTCAGAACTGAGCATGTGGAGAGACGTTCGTTCATCCAGCACCAAGGGAACGGGTTGCAGGAGAAACCCTTACTCTGGTTTCTCAGTCTGTTTCCTAGTGCCGGTTTGAAGTGCCTGCCGTTTTCACTGTAAAACCGAGTTGGAGCTTGTACCTCCCCATATATATGTATGGAGTGGAGTTGGCAACTGAAAAGTAACTTTGTGTTCCCTTCAAGCTAGGTGAAGGACGGCTTTCACACACACTTATCTCTCAGAACTGAGCACGTGGAGAGACGTTCGTTCATCCAGCACCAAGGGAACGGGTTGCAGGAGAAACCCTTACTCTGGTTTCTCAGTCTGTTTCCTAGTGCCGGTTTGAAGTGCCTGCCGTTTTCACTGTAAAACCGAGTTGGAGCTTGTACCTCCCCATATATATGTATGGAGTGGAGTTGGCAACTGAAAAGAAACTTTGTGTTCCCTTCAAGCTAGGTGAAGGACGGCTTTCACACACACTTATCTCTCAGAACTGAGCATGTGGAGAGACGTTCGTTCATCCAGCACCAAGGGAACGGGTTGCAGGAGAAACCCTTACTCTGGTTTCTCTGTCTGTTTCCTAGTGCCGGTTTGAAGTGCCTACCGTTTTCACTGTAAAACCGAGTTGGAGCTTGTACCTCCCCATATATATGTATGGAGTGGAGTTGGCAACTGAAAAGAAACTTTGTGTTCCCTTCAAGCTAGGTGAAGGACGGCTTTCACACACACTTATCTCTCAGAACTGAGCATGTGGAGAGACGTTCGTTCATCCAGCACCAAGGGAACGGGTTGCAGGAGAAACCCTTACTCTGCTTTCTCAGTCTGTTTCCTAGTGCCGGTTTGAAGTGCCTGCCGTTTTCACTGTAAACCCGAGTTGGAGCTTGTACCTCCCCATATATATGTATGGAGTGGAGTTGGCAACCGAAAAGAAACTTTGTGTTCCCTTCAAGCTAGGTGAAGGACGGCTTTCACACACACTTATCTCTCAGAACTGAGCATGTGGAGAGACGTTCGTTCATCCAGCAACAAGGGAACGGGTTGCAGGAGAAACCCTTACTCTGGTTTCTCAGTCTGTTTCCTAGTGCCGGTTTGAAGTGCCTGCCGTTTTCACTGTAAAACCGAGTTGGAGCTTGTACCTCCCCATATATATGTATGGAGTGGAGTTGGCAACTGAAAAGAAACTTTGTGTTCCCTTCAAGCTAGGTGAAGGACGGCTTTCACACACACTTATCTCTCAGAACTGAGCATGTGGAGAGACGTTGGTTCATCCAGCACCAAGGGAACGGGTTGCAGGAGAAACCCTTACTCTGGTTTCTCAGTCTGTTTCCTAGTGCCGGTTAGAAGTGCCTGCCGTTTTCACTGTAAAACCGAGTTGGAGCTTGTACCTCCCCATATATATGTATGGAGTGGAGTTGGCAACTGAAAAGAAACTTTGTGTTCCCTTCAAGCTAGGTGAAGGACGGCTTTCACACACACTTCTCTCTCAGAACTGAGCATGTGGAGAGACGTTGGTTCATCCAGCACCAAGGGAACGGGTTGCAGGAGAAACCCTTACTCTGGTTTCTCAGTCTGTTTCCTAGTGCCGGTTTGAAGTGCCTGCCGTTTTCACTGTAACACCGAGTTGGAGCTTGTACCTCCCCATATATATGTATGGAGTGGAGTTGGCAACTGAAAAGAAACTTTGTGTTCCCTTCAAGCTAGGTGAAGGACGGCTTTCACACACACTTATCTCTCAGAACTGAGCATGTGGAGAGACGTTCGTTCATCCAGCACCGAGGGAACAAGTTGCAGGAGAAACCCTTACTCTGGTTTCTCAGTCTGTTTCCTAGTGCCGGTTTGAAGTGCCTGCCGTTTTCACTGTAAAACCGAGTTGGAGCTTGTACCTCCCCATATATATGTATGGAGTGGAGTTGGCAACTGGAAAGAAACTTTGTGTTCCCTTCAAGCTAGGTGAAGGACGGCTTTCACACACACTTATCTCTCAGAACTGAGCATGTGGAGAGACGTTCGTTCATCCAGCACCAAGGGAACGGGTTGCAGGAGAAACCCTTACTCTGGTTTCTCAGTCTGTTTCCTAGTGCCGGTTTGAAGTGCCTACCGTTTTCACTGTAAAACCGAGTTGGAGCTTGTACCTCCCCATATATATGTATGGAGTGGAGTTGGCAACTGAAAAGAAACTTTGTGTTCCCTTCAAGCTAGGTGAAGGACGGCTTTCACACACACTTATCTCTCAGAACTGAGTATGTGGAGAGACGTTCGTTCATCCAGCACCAAGGGAACGGGTTGCAGGAGAAACCCTTACTCTGGTTTCTCAGTCTGTTTCCTAGTGCCGGTTTGAAGTGCCTGCCGTTTTCACTGTAACACCGAGTTGGAGCTTGTACCTCCCCATATATATGTATGGAGTGGAGTTGGCAACTGAAAAGAAACTTTGTGTTCCCTTCAAGCTAGGTGAAGGACGGCTTTCACACACACTTATCTCTCAGAACTGAGCATGTGGAGAGACGTTCGTTCATCCAGCACCACGGAACGAGTTGCAGGAGAAACCCATACTCTGGTTTCTCAGTCTGTTTCCTAGTGCCGGTTTGAAGTGCCTGCCGTTTTCACTGTAAAACCGAGTTGGAGCTTGTACCTCCCCATATATATGTATGGAGTGGAGTTGGCAACTGAAAAGAAACTTTGTGTTCCCTTCAAGCTAGGTGAAGGACGGCTTTCACACACACTTATCTCTCAGAACTGGGCATGTGGAGAGACGTTCGTTCATCCAGCACCAAGGGAACGGGTTGCAGGAGAAACCCTTACTCTGGTTTCTCAGTCTGTTTCCTAGTGCCGGTATGAAGTGCCTGCCGTTTTCACTGTAAAACCGAGTTGGAGCTTGTACCTCCCCATATATATGTATGGAGTGGAGTTGGCAACTGAAAAGAAACTTTGTGTTCCCTTCAAGCTAGGTGAAGGACGGCTTTCACACACACTTATCTCTCAGAACTGAGCATGTGGAGAGACTTTCGTTCATCCAGCACCAAGGGAACGGGTTGCAGGAGAAACCCTTACTCTGGTTTCTCAGTCTGTTTCCTAGTGCCGGTTTGAAGTGCCTGCCGTTTTCACTGTAAAACCGAGTTGGAGCTTGTACCTCCCCATATATATGTATGGAGTGGAGTTGGCAACTGAAAAGAAACTTTGTGTTCCCTTCAAGCTAGGTGAAGGATGGCTTTCACACACACTTATCTCTCAGAACTGAGCATGTGGAGAGACGTTCGTTCATCCAGCACCAAGGGAACGGGTTGCAGGAGAAACCCTTACTCTGGTTTCTCAGTCTGTTTCCTAGTGCCGGTTTGAAGTGCCTGCCGTTTTCACTGTAAACCCGAGTTGGAGCTTGTACCTCCCCATATATATGTATGGAGTGGAGTTTGCAACTGAAAAGAAACTTTGTGTTCCCTTCAAGCTAGGTGAAGGACGGCTTTCACACACACTTCTCTCTCAGAACTGAGCATGTGGAGAGACGTTCGTTCATCCAGCACCAAGGGAACGGGTTGCAGGAGAAACCCTTACTCTGCTTTCTCAGTCTGTTTCCTAGTGCCGGTTTGAAGTGCCTGCCGTTTTCACTGTAAAACCGAGTTGGAGCTTGTACCTCCCCATATATATGTATGGAGTGGAGTTGGCAACTGAAAAGAAACTTTGTGTTCCCTTCAAGCTAGGTGAAGGACGGCTTTCACACACACTTATCTCTCAGAACTGAGCATGTGGAGAGACGTTCGTTCATCCAGCACCAAGGGAACGGGTTGCAGGAGAAACCCTTACTCTGGTTTCTCAGTCTGTTTCCTAGTGCCGGTTAGAAGTGCCTACCGTTTTCACTGTAAAACCGAGTTGGAGCTTGTACCTCCCCATATATATGTATGGAGTGGAGTTGGCAACTGAAAAGAAACTTTGTGTTCCCTTCAAGCTAGGTGAAGGACGGCTTTCACACACACTTATCTCTCAGAACTGAGCATGTGGAGAGACGTTCGTTCATCCAGCACCAAGGGAACGGGTTGCAGGAGAAACCCTTACTCTGGTTTCTCAGTCTGTTTCCTAGTGCCGGTTTGAAGTGCCTGCCGTTTTCACTGTAACACCGAGTTTGAGCTTGTACCTCCCCATATATATGTATGGAGTGGAGTTGGCAACTGAAAAGAAACTTTGTGTTCCCTTCAAGCTAGGTGAAGGACGGTTTTCACACACACTTATCTCTCAGAACTGAGCATGTGGAGAGACGTTCGTTCATCCAGCACCAAGGGAACGAGTTGCAGGAGAAACCCATACTCTGGTTTCTCAGTCTGTTTCCTAGTGCCGGTTTGAAGTGCCTGCCGTTTTCACTGCAAAACCGAGTTGGAGCTTGTACCTCCCCATATATATGTATGGAGTGGAGTTGGCAACTGGAAAGAAACTTTGTGTTCCCTTCAAGCTAGGTGAAGGACGGCTTTCACACACAATTCTCTCTCAGAAATGAGCATGTGGAGAGACGTTCGTTCATCCAGCACCAAGGGAACGGGTTGCAGGAGAAACCCTTACTCTGGTTTCTCAGTCTGTTTCCTAGTGCCGGTTTGAAGTGCCTGCCGTTTTCACTGTAAAACCGAGTTGGAGCTTGTACCTCCCCATATATATGTATGGAGTGGAGTTGGCAACCTAAAAGAAACTTTGTGTTCCCTTCAAGCTAGGTGAAGGACGGCTTTCACACACACTTATCTCTCAGAACTGAGCATGTGGAGAGACGTTCGTTCATCCAGCACCAAGGGAACGGGTTGCAGGAGAAACCCTTACTCTGCTTTCTCAGTCTGTTTCCTAGTGCCGGTTTGAAGTGCCTGCCGTTTTCACTGTAAAACCGAGTTGGAGCTTGTACCTCCCCATATATATGTATGGAGTGGAGTTGGCAACTGAAAAGAAACTTTGTGTTCCCTTCAAGCTAGGTGAAGGACGGCTTTCACACACACTTATCTCTCAGAACTGAGCATGTGGAGAGACGTTCGTTCATCCAGCACCAAGGGAACGGGTTGCAGGAGAAACCCTTACTCTGCTTTCTCAGTCTGTTTCCTAGTGCCGGTTTGAAGTGCCTGCCGTTTTCACTGTAAACACGAGTTGGAGCTTGTACCTCCCCATATATATGTATGGAGTGGAGTTGGCAACTGAAAAGAAACTTTGTGTTCCCTTCAAGCTAGGTGAAGGACGGCTTTCACACACACTTATCTCTCAGAACTGAGCATGTGGAGAGACGTTCGTTCATCCAGCACCAAGGGAACGGGTTGCAGGAGAAACCCTTACCCTGCTTTCTCAGTCTGTTTCCTAGTGCCGGTTTGAAGTGCCTGCCGTTTTCACTGTAAAACCGAGTTGGAGCTTGTACCTCCCCATATATATGTATGGAGTGGAGTTGGCAACTGAAAAGAAACTTTGTGTTCCCTTCAAGCTAGGTGAAGGACGGCTTTCACACACACTTATCTCTCAGAACTGAGCATGTGGAGAGACGTTCGTTCATCCAGCACCAAGGGAACGGGTTGCAGGAGAAACCCTTACTCTGCTTTCTCAGTCTGTTTCCTAGTGCCGGTTTGAAGTGCCTGCCGTTTTCACTGTAAAACCGAGTTGGAGATTGCACCTCCCCACATATATGTATGGAGTGGAGTTGGCAACTGAAAAGAAACTTTGTGTTCCCTTCAAGCTAGGTGAAGGACGGCTTTCACACACACTTATCTCTCAGAACTGAGCATGTGGAGAGACGTTCGTTCATCCAGCACCAAGGGAACGGGTTGCAGGAGAAACCCTTACTCTGCTTTC
>NW_027328940.1:0-44674 GCF_048564905.1 Vicugna pacos | reverse complement strand
GGCACTTCAAAGCGGCACTAGGAAACAGACTGAGAACCCAGAGTAAGTGTTTCTCCTGCAACCCGTTCCCTTTGTGCTGGATGAACGAACGTCTCTCCACATGCTCAGTTCTGAGAGATAAGTGTGTGTGAAAGCCGTCCTTCACCTAGCTTGAAGGGAACACAAAGTTTCTTTTCAGTTGCAAACTCCACTCCATACATATCTATGGGGAGGTTCAAGCTCCATGGCCGGTTTTACAGTGCAAACGGCAGGCACTTCAAAGCGGCACTAGGAAACAGACTGAGAACCCAGAGTAAGTGTTTCTCCTGCAACCCGTTCCCTTTGTGCTGGATGAACGAACGTCTCTCCACATGCACAGTTCTGAGATATAAGTGTGTGTGAAAGCCGTCCTTCACCTAGCTTGAAGGGAACACAAAGTTTCTTTTCAGTTGCAAACTCCACTCCATACATATCTATGGGAGGTTCAAGCTCCAGGCCGGTTTTACAGTGCAAACGGCAGGCACTTCAAACCGGCACTAGGAAACAGACTGAGAACCCAGAGTAAGTGTTTCTCCTGCAACCCGTTCCCTTTGTGCTGGATGAACGAACGTCTCTCCACATGCTCAGTTCTGAGAGATAAGTGTGTGTGAAAGCCGTCCTTCACCTAGCTGAGGGGAACACAAAGTTTTCTTTTCAGTTGCAAACTCCACTCCATACATATCTATGGGGAGGATCAAGCTCCAGGCCGGTTTTACAGTGCAAACGGCAGGCACTTCAAACCGGCACTAGGAAACAGACAGAGAACCCAGAGTAAGTGTTTCTCCTGCAACCCGTTCCCTTTGTGCTGGATGAACGAACGTCTCATCCACATAGCTCAGTTCTGAGAGATAAGTGTGTGTGAAAGCCGTCCTTCACCTAGCTTGAAGGAACACAAAGTTTCTTTTCAGTTGCAAACTCCACTCCATACATATCTATGGGGAGGTTCAAGCTCCAGGCCGGTTTTACAGTGCAAACGGCAGGCACTTCAAAGCGGCACTAGGAAACAGACTGAGACCCAGAGTAAGTGTTTCTCCTGCAACCCGTTCCCTTTGTGCTGGATGAACGAACGTCTCTCCACATGCTCAGTTCTGAGAGATAAGTGTGTGTGAAAGCCGTCCTTCACCTAGCTTGAAGGGAACACAAAGTTTCTTTTCAGTTGCAAACTCCACTCCATACATATCTATGGGGAGGTTCAAGCTCCAGGCCGGTTTTACAGTGCAAAACGCAGGCACTTCAAAGCGGCACTAGGAAACAGACTGAGAACCCAGAGTAAGTGGTTTCTCCTGCAACCCGTTCCCTTTGTGCTGGATGAACGAACGTCTCTCCACATGCTCAGTTCTGAGAGATAAGTGTGTGTGAAAGCCGTCCTTCACCTAGCTTGAAGGGAACACAAAGTTTCTTTTCAGTTGCAAACTCCACTCCATACATATCTATGGGGAGGTTCAAGCTCCAGGCCGGTTTTACAGTGCAAACGGCAGGCACTTCAAAGCGGCACTAGGAAACAGACTGAGAACCCAGAGTAAGTGTTTCTCCTGCAACCCGTTCCCTTTGTGCTGGATGAACGAACGTCTCTCCACATGCTCAGTTCTGAGAGATAAGTGTGTGTGAAAGCCGTCCTTCACCTAGCTTGAAGGGAACACAAAGTTTCTTTTCAGTTGCAAACTCCACTCCATACATATCTATGGGGAGGTTCAAGCTCCAGGCCGGTTTTACAGTGCAAACGGCAGGCACTTCAAACCGGCACTAGGAAACAGACTGAGAACCCAGAGTAAGTGTTTCTCCTGCAACCCGTTCCCTTTGTGCTGGATGAACGAACGTCTCTCCACATGCTCAGTTCTGAGAGATAAGTGTGTGTGAAAGCCGTCCTTCACCTAGCTTGAAGGGAACACAAAGTTTCTTTTCAGTTGCAAACTCCACTCCATACATATCTATGGGGAGGTTCAAGCTCCAGGCCGGTTTTACAGTGCAAACGGCAGGCACTTCAAACCGGCACTAGGAAACAGACTGAGAACCCAGAGTAAGTGTTTCTCCTGCAACCCGTTCCCTTTGTGCTGATGAACGAACGTCTCTCCACATGCTCAGTTCTGAGAGATAAGTGTGTGTGAAAGCCGTCCTTCACCTAGCTTGAAGGGAACACAAAGTTTCTTTTCAGTTGCAAACTCCACTCCATACATATCTATGGGGAGGTTCAAGCTCCAGGCCGGTTTTACAGTGCAAACGGCAGGCACTTCAAACCGGCACTAGGAAACAGACTGAGAACCCAGAGTAAGTGTTTCTCCTGCAACCCGTTCCCTTTGTGCTGGATGAACGAACGTCTCTCCACATGCTCAGTTCTGAGAGATAAGTGTGTGTGAAAGCCGTCCTTCACCTAGCTTGAAGGGAACACAAAGTTTCTTTTCAGTTGCAAACTCCACTCCATACATATCTATGGGGAGGTTCAAGCTCCAGGCCGGTTTTACAGTGCAAACGGCAGGCACTTCAAACCGGCACTAGGAAACAGACTGAGAACCCAGAGTAAGTGTTTCTCCTGCAACCCGTTCCCTTTGTGCTGGATGAACGAACGTCTCTCCACATGCTCAGTTCTGAGAGATAAGTGTGTGTGAAAGCCGTCCTTCACCTAGCTTGAAGGGAACACAAAGTTTCTTTTCAGTTGCAAACTCCACTCCATACATATCTATGGGAGGTTCAAGCTCCAGGCCGGTTTTACAGTGCAAACGGCAGGCACTTCAAACCGGCACTAGGAAACAGACTGAGAACCCAGAGTAAGTGTTTCTCCTGCAACCCGTTCCTTTGTGCTGGATGAACGAACGTCTCTCCACATGCTCAGTTCTGAGAGATAAGTGTGTGTGAAAGCCGTCCTTCACCTAGCTTGAAGGGAACACAAAGTTTCTTTTCAGTTGCAAACTCCACTCCATACATATCTATGGGAGGTTCAAGCTCCAGGCCGTTTTACAGTGCAAACGGCAGGCACTTCAAACCGGCACTAGGAAACAGACTGAGAAACCCGAGTAAGTGTTTCTCCTGCAACCCGTTCCCTTTGTGCTGGATGAACGAACGTCTCTCCACATGCTCAGTTCTGAGAGATAAGTGTGTGTGAAAGCCGTCCTTCACCTAGCTTGAAGGGAACACAAAGTTTCTTTTCAGTTGCAAACTCCACTCCATACATATCTATGGGGAGGTTCAAGCTCCAGGCCGTTTTACAGTGCAAACGGCAGGCACTTCAAACCGGCACTAGGAAACAGACTGAGAAACCCGAGTAAGTGTTTCTCCTGCAACCCGTTCCCTTTGTGCTGGATGAACGAACGTCTCTCCACATGCTCAGTTCTGAGAGATAAGTGTGTGTGAAAGCCGTCCTTCACCTAGCTTGAAGGGAACACAAAGTTTCTTTTCAGTTGCAAACTCCACTCCATACATATCTATGGGGAGGTTCAAGCTCCAGGCCGGTTTTACAGTGCAAACGGCAGGCACTTCAAACCGGCACTAGGAAACAGACTGAGAACCCAGAGTAAGTGTTTCTCCTGCAACCCGTTCCTTTGTGCTGGATGAACGAACGTCTCTCCACATGCTCAGTTCTGAGAGATAAGTGTGTGTGAAAGCCGTCCTTCACCTAGCTTGAAGGGAACACAAAGTTTCTTTTCAGTTGCAAACTCACTCCATACATATCTATGGGGAGGTCAAGCTCCAGGCCGGTTTTACAGTGCAAACGGCAGGCACTTCAAAGCGGCACTAGGAAACAGACTGAGAACCCAGAGTAAGTGTTTCTCCTGCAACCCGTTCCCTTTGTGCTGGATGAACGAACGTCTCTCCACATGCTCAGTTCTGAGAGATAAGTGTGTGTGAAAGCCGTCCTTCACCTAGCTTGAAGGGAACACAAAGTTTCTTTTCAGTTGCAAACTCCACTCCATACATATCTATGGGGAGGTTCAAGCTCCAGGCCGGTTTTACAGTGCAAACGGCAGGCACTTCAAACCGGCACTAGGAAACAGACTGAGAACCCAGAGTAAGTGTTTCTCCTGCAACCCGTTCCCTTTGTGCTGGATGAACGAACGTCTCTCCACATGCTCAGTTCTGAGAGATAAGTGTGTGTGAAAGCCGTCCTTCACTAGCTTGAAGGGAACACAAAGTTTCTTTTCAGTTGCAAACTCCACTCCATACATATCTATGGGGAGGTTCAAGCTCCAGGCCGGTTTTACAGTGCAAACGGCAGGCACTTCAAAGCGGCACTAGGAAACAGACTGAGAACCCAGAGTAAGTGTTTCTCCTGCAACCCGTTCCCTTTGTGCTGGATGACGAACGTCTCTCCACATGCTCAGTTCTGAGAGATAAGTGTGTGTGAAAGCCGTCCTTCACCTAGCTTGAAGGGAACACAAAGTTTCTTTTCAGTTGCAACTCCACTCCATACATATCTATGGGGAGGTTCAAGCTCCAGGCCGGTTTTACAGTGCAAACGGCAGGCACTTCAAAGCGGCACTAGGAAACAGACTGAGAACCCAGAGTAAGTGTTTCTCCTGCAACCCGTTCCCTTATGTGCTGGATGAACGAACGTCTCTCCACATGCTCAGTTCTGAGAGATAAGTGTGTGTGAAAGCCGTCCTTCACCTAGCTTGAAGGGAACACAAAGTTTCTTTTCAGTTGCAAACTCCACTCCATACATATCTATGGGGAGGTTCAAGCTCCAGGCCGGTTTTACAGTGCAAACGGCAGGCACTTCAAACCGGCACTAGGAAACAGACTGAGAACCCAGAGTAAGTGTTTCTCCTGCAACCCGTTCCCTATGTGCTGGATGAACGAACGTCTCTCCACATGCTCAGTTCTGAGAGATAAGTGTGTGTGAAAGCCGTCCTTCACCTAGCTTGAAGGGAACACAAAAGTTTCTTTTCAGTTGCAAACTCCACTCCATACATATCTATGGGGAGGTTCAAGCTCCAGGCCGGTTTTACAGTGCAAACGGCAGGCACTTCAAACCGGCACTAGGAAACAGACTGAGAAACCCGAGTAAGTGTTTCTCCTGCAACCTTCCCTTTGTGCTGGATGAACGAACGTCTCTCCACATGCTCAGTTCTGAGAGATAAGTGTGTGTGAAAGCCGTCCTTCACCTAGCTTGAAGGGAACACAAAGTTTCTTTTCAGTTGCAAACTCCACTCCATACATATCTATGGGGAGGTTCAAGCTCCAGGCCGGTTTTACAGTGCAAACGGCAGGCACTTCAAAACGGCACTAGGAAAACAGACTGAGAAACCCGAGTAAGTGTTTCTCCTGCAACCCGTTCCCTTTGTGCTGGATGAACGAACGTCTCTCCACATGCTCAGTTCTGAGAGATAAGTGTGTGTGAAAGCCGTCCTTCACCTAGCTTGAAGGGAACACAAAGTTTCTTTTCAGTTGCAAACTCCACTCCATACATATCTATGGGGAGGTTCAAGCTCCAGGCCGGTTTTACAGTGCAAACGGCAGGCACTTCAAAGCGGCACTAGGAAACAGACTGAGAACCCAGAGTAAGTGTTTCTCCTGCAACCCGTTCCCTTTGTGCTGGATGAACGAACGTCTCTCCACATGCTCAGTTCTGAGAGATAAGTGTGTGTGAAAGCCGTCCTTCACCTAGCTTGAAGGGAACACAAAGTTTCTTTTCAGTTGCAAACTCCACTCCATACATATCTATGGGGAGGTTCAAGCTCCAGGCCGGTTTTACAGTGCAAACGGCAGGCACTTCAAAGCGGCACTAGGAAACAGACTGAGAACCCAGAGTAAGTGTTTCTCCTGCAACCCGTTCCCTTTGTGCTGGATGAACGAACGTCTCTCCACATGCTCAGTTCTGAGAGATAAGTGTGTGTGAAAGCCGTCCTTCACCTAGCTTGAAGGGAACACAAAGTTTCTTTTCAGTTGCAAACTCCACTCCATACATATCTATGGGGAGGTTCAAGCTCCAGGCCGGTTTTACAGTGCAAACGGCAGGCACTTCAAACCGGCACTAGGAAACAGACTGAGAACCCAGAGTAAGTGTTTCTCCTGCAACCCGTTCCCTTTGTGCTGGATGAACGAACGTCTCTCCACATGCTCAGTTCTGAGAGATAAGTGTGTGTGAAAGCCGTCCTTCACCTAGCTTGAAGGGAACACAAAGTTTCTTTTCAGTTGCAAACTCCACTCCATACATATCTATGGGGAGGTTCAAGCTCCAGGCCGGTTTTACAGTGCAAACGGCAGGCACTTCAAACCGGCACTAGGAAACAGACTGAGAACCCAGAGTAAGTGTTTCTCCTGCAACCCGTTCCCTTTGTGCTGGATGAACGAACGTCTCTCCACATGCTCAGTTCTGAGAGATAAGTGTGTGTGAAAGCCGTCCTTCACCTAGCTTGAAGGGAACACAAAGTTTCTTTTCAGTTGCAAACTCCACTCCATACATATCTATGGGGAGGTCAAGCTCCAGGCCGGTTTACAGTGCAAACGGCAGGCACTTCAACCGGCACTAGGAAACAGACTGAGAACCCAGAGTAAGTGTTTCTCCTGCAACCCGTTCCCTTTGTGCTGGATGAACGAACGTCTCTCCACATGCTCAGTTCTGAGAGATAAGTGTGTGTGAAAGCCGTCCTTCACCTAGCTTGAAGGGAACACAAAGTTTCTTTTCAGTTGCAAACTCCACTCCATACATATCTATGGGGAGGTTCAAGCTCCAGGCCGGTTTTACAGTGCGAAACGGCAGGCACTTCAAACCGGCACTAGGAACAGACTGAGAACCCAGAGTAAGTGTTTCTCCTGCAACCCGTTCCCTTTGTGCTGGATGAACGAACGTCTCTCCACATGCTCAGTTCTGAGAGATAAGTGTGTGTGAAAGCCGTCCTTCACCTAGCTTGAAGGGAACACAAAGTTTCTTTTCAGTTGCAAACTCCACTCCATACATATCTATGGGGAGGTTCAAGCTCCAGGCCGGTTTTACAGTGCAAACGGCAGGCACTTCAAACCGGCACTAGGAAACAGACTGAGAACCCAGAGTAAGTGTTTCTCCTGCAACCCGTTCCTTTGTGCTGGATGAACGAACGTCTCTCCACATGCTCAGTTCTGAGAGATAAGTGTGTGTGAAAGCCGTCCTTCACCTAGCTTGAAGGGAACACAAAGTTTCTTTTCAGTTGCAAACTCCACTCCATACATATCTATGGGGAGGTTCAAGCTCCAGGCCGGTTTTACAGTGCAAACGGCAGGCACTTCAAACCGGCACTAGGAAACAGACTGAGAAACCCGAGTAAGTGTTTCTCCTGCAACCCGTTCCCTTTGTGCTGGATGAACGAACGTCTCTCCACATGCTCAGTTCTGAGAGATAAGTGTGTGTGAAAGCCGTCCTTCACCTAGCTTGAAGGGAACACAAAGTTTCTTTTCAGTTGCAAACTCCACTCCATACATATCTATGGGGAGGTTCAAGCTCCAGGCCGGTTTTACAGTGCAAACGGCAGGCACTTCAAACCGGCACTAGGAAACAGACTGAGAACCCAGAGTAAGTGTTTCTCCTGCAACCCGTTCCCTTTGTGCTGATGAACGAACGTCTCTCCACATGCTCAGTCTGAGAGATAAGTGTGTGTGAAAGCCGTCCTTCACCTAGCTTGAAGGGAACACAAAGTTTCTTTTCAGTTGCAAACTCCACTCCATACATATCTATGGGGAGGTTCAAGCTCCAGGCCGGTTTTACAGTGCAAACGGCAGGCACTTCAAAGCGGCACTAGGAAACAGACTGAGAACCCAGAGTAAGTGTTTCTCCTGCAACCCGTTCCCTTTGTGCTGGATGAACGAACGTCTCTCCACATGCTCAGTTCTGAGAGATAAGTGTGTGTGAAAGCCGTCCTTCACCTAGCTTGAAGGGAACACAAAGTTTCTTTTCAGTTGCAAACTCCACTCCATACATATCTATGGGGAGGTTCAAGCTCCAGGCCGGTTTTACAGTGCAAACGGCAGGCACTTCAAAGCGCACTAGGAAACAGACTGAGAACCCAGAGTAAGTGTTCTCCTGCAACCCGTTCCCTTGTGCTGGATGAACGAACGTCTCTCCACATGCTCAGTTCTGAGAGATAAGTGTGTGTGAAAGCCGTCCTTCACCTAGCTTGAAGGGAACACAAAGTTTCTTTTCAGTTGCAAACTCCACTCCATACATATCTATGGGAGGTTCAAGCTCCAGGCCGGTTTTACAGTGCAAACGGCAGGCACTTCAAACCGGCACTAGGAAACAGACTGAGAACCCAGAGTAAGTGTTTCTCCTGCAACCCGTTCCCTTTGTGCTGGATGAACGAACGTCTCTCCACATGCTCAGTTCTGAGAGATAAGTGTGTGTGAAAGCCGTCCTTCACCTAGCTTGAAGGGAACACAAAGTTTCTTTTCAGTTGCAAACTCCACTCCATACATATCTATGGGGAGGTTCAAGCTCCAGGCCGGTTTTACAGTGCAAACGGCAGGCACTTCAAACCGGCACTAGGAAACAGACTGAGAAACCCAGAGTAAGTGTTTCTCCTGCAACCCGTTCCCTTTGTGCTGGATGAACGAACGTCTCTCCACATGCTCAGTTCTGAGAGATAAGTGTGTGTGAAAGCCGTCCTTCACCTAGCTTGAAGGGAACACAAAGTTTCTTTTCAGTTGCAAACTCCACTCCATACATATCTATGGGGAGGTTCAAGCTCCAGGCCGGTTTTACAGTGCAAACGGCAGGCACTTCAAACCGGCACTAGGAAACAGACTGAGAAACCCGAGTAAGTGGTTTCTCCTGCAACCCGTTCCCTTTGTGCTGGATGAACGAACGTCTCTCCACATGCTCAGTTCTGAGAGATAAGTGTGTGTGAAAGCCGTCCTTCACCTAGCTTGAAGGGAACACAAAGTTTCTTTCAGTTGCAAACTCCACTCCATACATATCTATGGGGAGGTTCAAGCTCCAGGCCGGTTTTACAGTGCAAACGGCAGGCACTTCAAACCGGCACTAGGAAACAGACTGAGAAACCCGAGTAAGTGTTTCTCCTGCAACCCGTTCCCTTTGTGCTGGATGAACGAACGTCTCTCCACATGCTCAGTTCTGAGAGATAAGTGTGTGTGAAAGCCGTCCTTCACCTAGCTTGAAGGGAACACAAAGTTTCTTTTCAGTTGCAAACTCCACTCCATACATATCTATGGGGAGGTTCAAGCTCCAGGCCGGTTTTACAGTGCAAACGGCAGGCACTTCAAACCGGCACTAGGAAACAGACTGAGAAACCCGAGTAAGTGTTTCTCCTGCAACCCGTTCCCTTTGTGCTGGATGAACGAACGTCTCTCCACATGCTCAGTTCTGAGAGATAAGTGTGTGTGAAAGCCGTCCTTCACCTAGCTTGAAGGAACACAAAGTTTCTTTTCAGTTGCAAACTCCACTCCATACATATCTATGGGGAGGTTCAAGCTCCAGGCCGGTTTTACAGTGCAAACGGCAGGCACTTCAAAGCGGCACTAGGAAACAGACTGAGAACCCAGAGTAAGTGTTTCTCCTGCAACCCGTTCCCTTTGTGCTGATGAACGAACGTCTCTCCACATGCTCAGTTCTGAGAGATAAGTGTGTGTGAAAGCCGTCCTTCACCTAGCTTGAAGGGAACACAAAGTTTCTTTTCAGTTGCAAACTCCACTCCATACATATCTATGGGGAGGGTTCAAGCTCCAGGCCGGTTTTACAGTGCAAACGGCAGGCACTTCAAAGCGGCACTAGGAAACAGACTGAGAACCCAGAGTAAGTGTTTCTCCTGCAACCCGTTCCCTTTGTGCTGGATGAACGAACGTCTCTCCACATGCTCAGTTCTGAGAGATAAGTGTGTGTGAAAGCCGTCCTTCACCTAGCTTGAAGGGAACACAAAGTTTCTTTTCAGTTGCAAACTCCACTCCATACATATCTATGGGGAGGTTCAAGCTCCAGGCCGGTTTTACAGTGCAAACGGCAGGCACTTCAAAGCGGCACTAGGAAACAGACTGAGAACCCAGAGTAAGTGTTTCTCCTGCAACCCGTTCCCTTTGTGCTGGATGAACGAACGTCTCTCCACATGCTCAGTTCTGAGAGATAAGTGTGTGTGAAAGCCGTCCTTCACCTAGCTTGAAGGGAACACAAAGTTTCTTTTCAGTTGCAAACTCCACTCCATACATATCTATGGGGAGGTTCAAGCTCCAGGCCGGTTTTACAGTGCAAACGGCAGGCACTTCAAACGGCACTAGGAAACAGACTGAGAACCCAGAGTAAGTGTTTCTCCTGCAACCCGTTCCCTTTGTGCTGGATGAACGAACGTCTCTCCACATGCTCAGTTCTGAGAGATAAGTGTGTGTGAAAGCCGTCCTTCACCTAGCTTGAAGGGAACACAAAGTTTCTTTTCAGTTGCAAACTCCACTCCATACATATCTATGGGGAGGTTCAAGCTCCAGGCCGGTTTTACAGTGCAAACGGCAGGCACTTCAAAGCGGCACTAGGAAACAGACTGAGAACCCAGAGTAAGTGTTTCTCCTGCAACCCGTTCCCTTTGTGCTGGATGAACGAACGTCTCTCCACATGCTCAGTTCTGAGAGATAAGTGTGTGTGAAAGCGTCCTTCACCTAGCTTGAAGGGAACACAAAGTTTCTTTTCAGTTGCAAACTCCACTCCATACATATCTATGGGAGGTTCAAGCTCCAGGCCGGTTTTACAGTGCAAACGGCAGGCACTTCAAACCGGCACTAGGAAACAGACTGAGAACCCAGAGTAAGTGTTTCTCCTGCAACCCGTTCCCTTTGTGCTGGATGAACGAACGTCTCTCCACATGCTCAGTTCTGAGAGATAAGTGTGTGTGAAAGCCGTCCTTCACCTAGCTTGAAGGGAACACAAAGTTTCTTTTCAGTTGCAAACTCCACTCCATACATATCTATGGGGAGGTTCAAGCTCCAGGCCGGTTTTACAGTGCAAACGGCAGGCACTTCAAACCGGCACTAGGAAACAGACTGAGAAACCCGAGTAAGTGTTTCTCCTGCAACCCGTTCCCTTTGTGCTGGATGAACGAACGTCTCTCCACATGCTCAGTTCTGAGAGATAAGTGTGTGTGAAAGCCGTCCTTCACCTAGCTTGAAGGGAACACAAAGTTTCTTTTCAGTTGCAAACTCCACTCCATACATATCTATGGGGAGGTTCAAGCTCCAGGCCGGTTTTACAGTGCAAACGGCAGGCACTTCAAAGCGGCACTAGGAAACAGACTGAGAACCCAGAGTAAGTGTTTCTCCTGCAACCCGTTCCCTTTGTGCTGGATGAACGAACGTCTCTCCACATGCTCAGTTCTGAGAGATAAGTGTGTGTGAAAGCCGTCCTTCACCTAGCTTGAAGGGAACACCAAGTTTCTTTTCAGTTGCAAACTCCACTCCATACATATCTATGGGGAGGTTCAAGCTCCAGGCCGGTTTTACAGTGCAAACGGCAGGCCCTTCAAAGCGGCACTAGGAAACAGACTGAGAACCCAGAGTAAGTGTTTCTCCTGCAACCCGTTCCCTTTGTGCTGGATGAACGAACGTCTCTCCACATGCTCAGTTCTGAGAGATAAGTGTGTGTGAAAGCCGTCCTTCACCTAGCTTGAAGGAACACAAAGTTTCTTTTCAGTTGCAAACTCCACTCCATACATATCTATGGGGAGGTTCAAGCTCCAGGCCGGTTTTACAGTGCAAACGGCAGGCACTTCAAACCGGCACTAGGAAACAGACTGAGAACCCAGAGTAAGTGTTTCTCCTGCAACCCGTTCCCTTTGTGCTGGATGAACGAACGTCTCTCCACATGCTCAGTTCTGAGAGATAAGTGTGTGTGAAAGCCGTCCTTCACCTAGCTTGAAGGGAACACAAAGTTTCTTTTCAGTTGCAAACTCCACTCCATACATATCTATGGGGAGGTTCAAGCTCCAGGCCGGTTTTACAGTGCAAACGGCAGGCACTTCAAAGCGGCACTAGGAAACAGACTGAGAACCAGAGTAAGTGTTTCTCCTGCAACCCGTTCCCTTTGTGCTGGATGAACGAACGTCTCTCCACATGCTCAGTTCTGAGAGATAAGTGTGTGTGAAAGCCGTCCTTCACCTAGCTTGAAGGGAACACAAAGTTTCTTTTCAGTTGCAAACTCCACTCCATACATATCTATGGGGAGGTTCAAGCTCCAGGCCGGTTTTACAGTGCAAACGGCAGGCACTTCAAACCGGCACTAGGAAACAGACTGAGAACCCAGAGTAAGTGTTTCTCCTGCAACCCGTTCCCTTTGTGCTGGATGAACGAACGTCTCTCCACATGCTACCAGTTCTGAGAGATAAGTGTGTGTGAAAGCCGTCCTTCACCTAGCTTGAAGGGAACACAAAGTTTCTTTTCAGTTGCAAACTCCACTCCATACATATCTATGGGAGGTTCAAGCTCAGGCGGTTTTACAGTGCAAACGGCAGGCACTTCAAACCGGCACTAGGAACAGACTGAGAAACCCGAGTAAGTGTTTCTCCTGCAACCCGTTCCCTTTGTGCTGGATGAACGAACGTCTCTCCACATGCTCAGTTCTGAGAGATAAGTGTGTGTGAAAGCCGTCCTTCACCTAGCTTGAAGGGAACACAAAGTTTCTTTTCAGTTGCAAACTCACTCCATACATATCTATGGGGAGGTTCAAGCTCCAGGCGGTTTTACAGTGCAAACGGCAGGCACTTCAAACCGGCACTAGGAAACAGACTGAGAACCCAGAGTAAGTGTTTCTCCTGCAACCCGTTCCCTTTGTGCTGGATGAACGAACGTCTCTCCACATGCTCAGTTCTGAGAGATAAGTGTGTGTGAAAGCCGTCCTTCACCTAGCTTGAAGGGAACACAAAGTTTCTTTTCAGTTGCAAACTCCACTCCATACATATCTATGGGGAGGTTCAAGCTCCAGCCGGTTTTACAGTGCAAACGGCAGGCACTTCAAAGCGGCACTAGGAAACAGACTGAGAACCCAGAGTAAGTGTTTCTCCTGCAACCCGTTCCCTTGTGCTGGATGAACGAACGTCTCTCCACATGCTCAGTTCTGAGAGATAAGTGTGTGTGAAAGCCGTCCTTCACCTAGCTTGAAGGGAACACAAAGTTTCTTTTCAGTTGCAAACTCCACTCCATACATATCTATGGGGAGGTTCAAGCTCCAGGCCGGTTTTACAGTGCAAACGGCAGGCACTTCAAAGCGGCACTAGGAAACAGACTGAGAACCCAGAGTAAGTGTTTCTCCTGCAACCCGTTCCCTTTGTGCTGGATGAACGAACGTCTCTCCACATGCTCAGTTCTGAGAGATAAGTGTGTGTGAAAGCCGTCCTTCACCTAGCTTGAAGGGAACACAAAGTTTCTTTTCAGTTGCAAACTCCACTCCATACATATCTATGGGGAGGTTCAAGCTCCAGGCCGGTTTTACAGTGCAAACGGCAGGCACTTCAAACCGGCACTAGGAAACAGACTGAGAACCCAGAGTAAGTGTTTCTCCTGCAACCCGTTCCCTTTGTGCTGGATGAACGAACGTCTCTCCACATGCTCAGTTCTGAGAGATAAGTGTGTGTGAAAGCCGTCCTTCACCTAGCTTGAAGGGAACACAAAGTTTCTTTTCAGTTGCAAACTCCACTCCATACATATCTATGGGGAGGTTCAAGCTCCAGGCCGGTTTTACAGTGCAAACGGCAGGCACTTCAAACCGGCACTAGGAAACAGACTGAGAACCCAGAGTAAGTGTTTCTCCTGCAACCCGTTCCCTTTGTGCTGGATGAACGAACGCCTCTCCACATGCTCAGTTCTGAGAGATAAGTGTGTGTGAAAGCCGTCCTTCACCTAGCTTGAAGGGAACACAAAGTTTCTTTTCAGTTGCAAACTCCACTCCATACATATCTATGGGGAGGTTCAAGCTCCAGGCCGGTTTTACAGTGCAAACGGCAGGCACTTCAAACCGGCACTAGGAAACAGACTGAGAACCCAGAGTAAGTGTTTCTCCTGCAACCCGTTCCCTTTGTGCTGGATGAACGAACGTCTCTCCACATGCTCAGTTCTGAGAGATAAGTGTGTGTGAAAGCCGTCCTTCACCTAGCTTGAAGGGAACACAAAGTTTCTTTTCAGTTGCAAACTCCACTCCATACATATCTATGGGGAGGTTCAAGCTCCAGGCCGGTTTTACAGTGCAAACGGCAGGCACTTCAAACCGGCACTAGGAAACAGACTGAGAAACCCGAGTAAGTGTTTCTCCTGCAACCCGTTCCCTTTGTGCTGGATGAACGAACGTCTCTCCACATGCTCAGTTCTGAGAGATAAGTGTGTGTGAAAGCCGTCCTTCACCTAGCTTGAAGGGAACACAAAGTTTCTTTTCAGTTGCAAACTCCACTCCATACATATCTATGGGGAGGTTCAAGCTCCAGGCCGGTTTTACAGTGCAAACGGCAGGCACTTCAAAGCGGCACTAGGAAACAGACTGAGAACCCAGAGTAAGTGTTTCTCCTGCAACCCGTTCCCTTTGTGCTGGATGAACGAACGTCTCTCCACATGCTCAGTTCTGAGAGATAAGTGTGTGTGAAAGCCGTCCTTCACCTAGCTTGAAGGGAACACAAAGTTTCTTTTCAGTTGCAAACTCCACTCCATACATATCTATGGGGAGGTTCAAGCTCCAGGCCGGTTTTACAGTGCAAACGGCAGGCACTTCAAAGCGGCACTAGGAAACAGACTGAGAAAGCAGAGTAAGTGTTTCTCCTGCAACCCGTTCCCTTTGTGCTGGATGAACGAACGTCTCTCCACATGCTCAGTTCTGAGAGATAAGTGTGTGTGAAAGCCGTCCTTCACCTAGCTTGAAGGGAACACAAAGTTTCTTTTCAGTTGCAAACTCCACTCCATACATATCTATGGGGAGGTTCAAGCTCCAGGCCGGTTTTACAGTGCAAACGGCAGGCACTTCAAACCGGCACTAGGAAACAGACTGAGAACCCAGAGTAAGTGTTTCTCCTGCAACCCGTTCCCTTTGTGCTGGATGAACGAACGTCTCTCCACATGCTCAGTTCTGAGAGATAAGTGTGTGTGAAAGCCGTCCTTCACCTAGCTTGAAGGGAACACAAAGTTTCTTTTCAGTTGCAAACTCCACTCCATACATATCTATGGGGAGGTTCAAGCTCCAGGCCGGTTTTACAGTGCAAACGGCAGGCACTTCAAAGCGGCACTAGGAAACAGACTGAGAACCCAGAGTAAGTGTTTCTCCTGCAACCCGTTCCCTTTGTGCTGGATGAACGAACGTCTCTCCACATGCTCAGTTCTGAGAGATAAGTGTGTGTGAAAGCCGTCCTTCACCTAGCTTGAAGGGAACACAAAGTTTCTTTTCAGTTGCAAACTCCACTCCATACATATCTATGGGGAGGTTCAAGCTCCAGGCCGGTTTTACAGTGCAAACGGCAGGCACTTCAAAGCGGCACTAGGAAACAGACTGAGAACCCCGAGTAAGTGTTTCTCCTGCAACCCGTTCCCTTTGTGCTGGATGAACGAACGTCTCTCCACATGCTCAGTTCTGAGAGATAAGTGTGTGTGAAAGCCGTCCTTCACCTAGCTTGAAGGGAACACAAAGTTTCTTTTCAGTTGCAAACTCCACTCCATACATATCTATGGGGAGGTTCAAGCTCCAGGCCGGTTTTACAGTGCAAACGGCAGGCACTTCAAACCGGCACTAGGAAACAGACTGAGAAACCCGAGTAAGTGTTTCTCCTGCAACCCGTTCCCTTTGTGCTGGATGAACGAACGTCTCTCCACATGCTCAGTTCTGAGAGATAAGTGTGTGTGAAAGCCGTCCTTCACCTAGCTTGAAGGGAACACAAAGTTTCTTTTCAGTTGCAAACTCCACTCCATACATATCTATGGGGAGGTTCAAGCTCCAGGCCGGTTTTACAGTGCAAACGGCAGGCACTTCAAAGCGGCACTAGGAAACAGACTGAGAACCCAGAGTAAGTGTTTCTCCTGCAACCCGTTCCCTTTGTGCTGGATGAACGAACGTCTCTCCACATGCTCAGTTCTGAGAGATAAGTGTGTGTGAAAGCCGTCCTTCACCTAGCTTGAAGGGAACACAAAGTTTCTTTTCAGTTGCAAACTCCACTCCATACATATCTATGGGGAGGTTCAAGCTCCAGGCCGGTTTTACAGTGCAAACGGCAGGCACTTCAAAGCGGCACTAGGAAACAGACTGAGAACCCAGAGTAAGTGTTTCTCCTGCAACCCGTTCCCTTTGTGCTGGATGAACGAACGTCTCTCCACATGCTCAGTTCTGAGAGATAAGTGTGTGTGAAAGCCGTCCTTCACCTAGCTTGAAGGGAACACAAAGTTTCTTTTCAGTTGCAAACTCCACTCCATACATATCTATGGGGAGGTTCAAGCTCCAGGCCGGTTTTACAGTGCAAACGGCAGGCACTTCAAAGCGGCACTAGGAAACAGACTGAGAACCCAGAGTAAGTGTTTCTCCTGCAACCCGTTCCCTTTGTGCTGGATGAACGAACGTCTCTCCACATGCTCAGTTCTGAGAGATAAGTGTGTGTGAAAGCCGTCCTTCACCTAGCTTGAAGGGAACACAAAGTTTCTTTTCAGTTGCAAACTCCACTCCATACATATCTATGGGGAGGTTCAAGCTCCAGGCCGGTTTTACAGTGCAAACGGCAGGCACTTCAAAGCGGCACTAGGAAACAGACTGAGAACCCAGAGTAAGTGTTTCTCCTGCAACCCGTTCCCTTTGTGCTGGATGAACGAACGTCTCTCCACATGCTCAGTTCTGAGAGATAAGTGTGTGTGAAAGCCGTCCTTCACCTAGCTTGAAGGGAACACAAAGTTTCTTTTCAGTTGCAAACTCCACTCCATACATATCTATGGGGAGGTTCAAGCTCCAGGCCGGTTTTACAGTGCAAACGGCAGGCACTTCAAACCGGCACTAGGAAACAGACTGAGAACCCCGAGTAAGTGTTTCTCCTGCAACCCGTTCCCTTTGTGCTGGATGAACGAACGTCTCTCCACATGCTCAGTTCTGAGAGATAAGTGTGTGTGAAAGCCGTCCTTCACCTAGCTTGAAGGGAACACAAAGTTTCTTTTCAGTTGCAAACTCCACTCCATACATATCTATGGGGAGGTTCAAGCTCCAGGCCGGTTTTACAGTGCAAACGGCAGGCACTTCAAAGCGGCACTAGGAAACAGACTGAGAACCCAGAGTAAGTGTTTCTCCTGCAACCCGTTCCCTTTGTGCTGGATGAACGAACGTCTCTCCACATGCTCAGTTCTGAGAGATAAGTGTGTGTGAAAGCCGTCCTTCACCTAGCTTGAAGGGAACACAAAGTTTCTTTTCAGTTGCAAACTCCACTCCATACATATCTATGGGGAGGTTCAAGCTCCAGGCCGGTTTTACAGTGCAAACGGCAGGCACTTCAAAGCGGCACTAGGAAACAGACTGAGAACCCAGAGTAAGTGTTTCTCCTGCAACCCGTTCCCTTTGTGCTGGATGAACGAACGTCTCTCCACATGCTCAGTTCTGAGAGATAAGTGTGTGTGAAAGCCGTCCTTCACCTAGCTTGAAGGGAACACAAAGTTTCTTTTCAGTTGCAAACTCCACTCCATACATATCTATGGGGAGGTTCAAGCTCCAGGCCGGTTTTACAGTGCAAACGGCAGGCACTTCAAACCGGCACTAGGAAACAGACTGAGAACCCAGAGTAAGTGTTTCTCCTGCAACCCGTTCCCTTTGTGCTGGATGAACGAACGTCTCTCCACATGCTCAGTTCTGAGAGATAAGTGTGTGTGAAAGCCGTCCTTCACCTAGCTTGAAGGGAACACAAAGTTTCTTTTCAGTTGCAAACTCCACTCCATACATATCTATGGGGAGGTTCAAGCTCCAGGCCGGTTTTACAGTGCAAACGGCAGGCACTTCAAACCGGCACTAGGAAACAGACTGAGAACCCAGAGTAAGTGTTTCTCCTGCAACCCGTTCCCTTTGTGCTGGATGAACGAACGTCTCTCCACATGCTCAGTTCTGAGAGATAAGTGTGTGTGAAAGCCGTCCTTCACCTAGCTTGAAGGGAACACAAAGTTTCTTTTCAGTTGCAAACTCCACTCCATACATATCTATGGGGAGGTTCAAGCTCCAGGCCGGTTTTACAGTGCAAACGGCAGGCACTTCAAAGCGGCACTAGGAAACAGACTGAGAACCCAGAGTAAGTGTTTCTCCTGCAACCCGTTCCCTTTGTGCTGGATGAACGAACGTCTCTCCACATGCTCAGTTCTGAGAGATAAGTGTGTGTGAAAGCCGTCCTTCACCTAGCTTGAAGGGAACACAAAGTTTCTTTTCAGTTGCAAACTCCACTGCATACATATCTATGGGGAGGTTCAAGCTCCAGGCCGGTTTTACAGTGCAAACGGCAGGCACTTCAAACCGGCACTAGGAAACAGACTGAGAAACCCGAGTAAGTGTTTCTCCTGCAACCCGTTCCCTTTGTGCTGGATGAACGAACGTCTCTCCACATGCTCAGTTCTGAGAGATAAGTGTGTGTGAAAGCCGTCCTTCACCTAGCTTGAAGGGAACACAAAGTTTCTTTTCAGTTGCAAACTCCACTCCATACATATCTATGGGGAGGTTCAAGCTCCAGGCCGGTTTTACAGTGCAAACGGCAGGCACTTCAAACCGGCACTAGGAAACAGACTGAGAACCCAGAGTAAGTGTTTCTCCTGCAACCCGTTCCCTTTGTGCTGGATGAACGAACGTCTCTCCACATGCTCAGTTCTGAGAGATAAGTGTGTGTGAAAGCCGTCCTTCACCTAGCTTGAAGGGAACACAAAGTTTCTTTTCAGTTGCAAACTCCACTCCATACATATCTATGGGGAGGTTCAAGCTCCAGGCCGGTTTTACAGTGCAAACGGCAGGCACTTCAAAGCGGCACTAGGAAACAGACTGAGAACCCAGAGTAAGTGTTTCTCCTGCAACCCGTTCCCTTTGTGCTGGATGAACGAACGTCTCTCCACATGCTCAGTTCTGAGAGATAAGTGTGTGTGAAAGCCGTCCTTCACCTAGCTTGAAGGGAACACAAAGTTTCTTTTCAGTTGCAAACTCCACTCCATACATATCTATGGGGAGGTTCAAGCTCCAGGCCGGTTTTACAGTGCAAACGGCAGGCACTTCAAACCGGCACTAGGAAACAGACTGAGAACCCAGAGTAAGTGTTTCTCCTGCAACCCGTTCCCTTTGTGCTGGATGAACGAACGTCTCTCCACATGCTCAGTTCTGAGAGATAAGTGTGTGTGAAAGCCGTCCTTCACCTAGCTTGAAGGGAACACAAAGTTTCTTTTCAGTTGCAAACTCCACTCCATACATATCTATGGGGAGGTTCAAGCTCCAGGCCGGTTTTACAGTGCAAACGGCAGGCACTTCAAACCGGCACTAGGAAACAGACTGAGAACCCAGAGTAAGTGTTTCTCCTGCAACCCGTTCCCTTTGTGCTGGATGAACGAACGTCTCTCCACATGCTCAGTTCTGAGAGATAAGTGTGTGTGAAAGCCGTCCTTCACCTAGCTTGAAGGGAACACAAAGTTTCTTTTCAGTTGCAAACTCCACTCCATACATATCTATGGGGAGGTTCAAGCTCCAGGCCGGTTTTACAGTGCAAACGGCAGGCACTTCAAAGCGGCACTAGGAAACAGACTGAGAACCCAGAGTAAGTGTTTCTCCTGCAACCCGTTCCCTTTGTGCTGGATGAACGAACGTCTCTCCACATGCTCAGTTCTGAGAGATAAGTGTGTGTGAAAGCCGTCCTTCACCTAGCTTGAAGGGAACACAAAGTTTCTTTTCAGTTGCAAACTCCACTCCATACATATCTATGGGGAGGTTCAAGCTCCAGGCCGGTTTTACAGTGCAAACGGCAGGCACTTCAAACCGGCACTAGGAAACAGACTGAGAACCCCGAGTAAGTGTTTCTCCTGCAACCCGTTCCCTTTGTGCTGGATGAACGAACGTCTCTCCACATGCTCAGTTCTGAGAGATAAGTGTGTGTGAAAGCCGTCCTTCACCTAGCTTGAAGGGAACACAAAGTTTCTTTTCAGTTGCAAACTCCACTCCATACATATCTATGGGGAGGTTCAAGCTCCAGGCCGGTTTTACAGTGCAAACGGCAGGCACTTCAAACCGGCACTAGGAAACAGACTGAGAAACCCGAGTAAGTGTTTCTCCTGCAACCCGTTCCCTTTGTGCTGGATGAACGAACGTCTCTCCACATGCTCAGTTCTGAGAGATAAGTGTGTGTGAAAGCCGTCCTTCACCTAGCTTGAAGGGAACACAAAGTTTCTTTTCAGTTGCAAACTCCACTCCATACATATCTATGGGGAGGTTCAAGCTCCAGGCCGGTTTTACAGTGCAAACGGCAGGCACTTCAAACCGGCACTAGGAAACAGACTGAGAACCCAGAGTAAGTGTTTCTCCTGCAACCCGTTCCCTTTGTGCTGGATGAACGAACGTCTCTCCACATGCTCAGTTCTGAGAGATAAGTGTGTGTGAAAGCCGTCCTTCACCTAGCTTGAAGGGAACACAAAGTTTCTTTTCAGTTGCAAACTCCACTCCATACATATCTATGGGGAGGTTCAAGCTCCAGGCCGGTTTTACAGTGCAAACGGCAGGCACTTCAAAGCGGCACTAGGAAACAGACTGAGAACCCAGAGTAAGTGTTTCTCCTGCAACCCGTTCCCTTTGTGCTGGATGAACGAACGTCTCTCCACATGCTCAGTTCTGAGAGATAAGTGTGTGTGAAAGCCGTCCTTCACCTAGCTTGAAGGGAACACAAAGTTTCTTTTCAGTTGCAAACTCCACTCCATACATATCTATGGGGAGGTTCAAGCTCCAGGCCGGTTTTACAGTGCAAACGGCAGGCACTTCAAAGCGGCACTAGGAAACAGACTGAGAACCCAGAGTAAGTGTTTCTCCTGCAACCCGTTCCCTTTGTGCTGGATGAACGAACGTCTCTCCACATGCTCAGTTCTGAGAGATAAGTGTGTGTGAAAGCCGTCCTTCACCTAGCTTGAAGGGAACACAAAGTTTCTTTTCAGTTGCAAACTCCACTCCATACATATCTATGGGGAGGTTCAAGCTCCAGGCCGGTTTTACAGTGCAAACGGCAGGCACTTCAAAGCGGCACTAGGAAACAGACTGAGAACCCAGAGTAAGTGTTTCTCCTGCAACCCGTTCCCTTTGTGCTGGATGAACGAACGTCTCTCCACATGCTCAGTTCTGAGAGATAAGTGTGTGTGAAAGCCGTCCTTCACCTAGCTTGAAGGGAACACAAAGTTTCTTTTCAGTTGCAAACTCCACTCCATACATATCTATGGGGAGGTTCAAGCTCCAGGCCGGTTTTACAGTGCAAACGGCAGGCACTTCAAACCGGCACTAGGAAACAGACTGAGAACCCAGAGTAAGTGTTTCTCCTGCAACCCGTTCCCTTTGTGCTGGATGAACGAACGTCTCTCCACATGCTCAGTTCTGAGAGATAAGTGTGTGTGAAAGCCGTCCTTCACCTAGCTTGAAGGGAACACAAAGTTTCTTTTCAGTTGCAAACTCCACTCCATACATATCTATGGGGAGGTTCAAGCTCCAGGCCGGTTTTACAGTGCAAACGGCAGGCACTTCAAACCGGCACTAGGAAACAGACTGAGAACCCAGAGTAAGTGTTTCTCCTGCAACCCGTTCCCTTTGTGCTGGATGAACGAACGTCTCTCCACATGCTCAGTTCTGAGAGATAAGTGTGTGTGAAAGCCGTCCTTCACCTAGCTTGAAGGGAACACAAAGTTTCTTTTCAGTTGCAAACTCCACTCCATACATATCTATGGGGAGGTTCAAGCTCCAGGCCGGTTTTACAGTGCAAACGGCAGGCACTTCAAACCGGCACTAGGAAACAGACTGAGAACCCAGAGTAAGTGTTTCTCCTGCAACCCGTTCCCTTTGTGCTGGATGAACGAACGTCTCTCCACATGCTCAGTTCTGAGAGATAAGTGTGTGTGAAAGCCGTCCTTCACCTAGCTTGAAGGGAACACAAAGTTTCTTTTCAGTTGCAAACTCCACTCCATACATATCTATGGGGAGGTTCAAGCTCCAGGCCGGTTTTACAGTGCAAACGGCAGGCACTTCAAAGCGGCACTAGGAAACAGACTGAGAACCCAGAGTAAGTGTTTCTCCTGCAACCCGTTCCCTTTGTGCTGGATGAACGAACGTCTCTCCACATGCTCAGTTCTGAGAGATAAGTGTGTGTGAAAGCCGTCCTTCACCTAGCTTGAAGGGAACACAAAGTTTCTTTTCAGTTGCAAACTCCACTCCATACATATCTATGGGGAGGTTCAAGCTCCAGGCCGGTTTTACAGTGCAAACGGCAGGCACTTCAAAGCGGCACTAGGAAACAGACTGAGAACCCAGAGTAAGTGTTTCTCCTGCAACCCGTTCCCTTTGTGCTGGATGAACGAACGTCTCTCCACATGCTCAGTTCTGAGAGATAAGTGTGTGTGAAAGCCGTCCTTCACCTAGCTTGAAGGGAACACAAAGTTTCTTTTCAGTTGCAAACTCCACTCCATACATATCTATGGGGAGGTTCAAGCTCCAGGCCGGTTTTACAGTGCAAACGGCAGGCACTTCAAACCGGCACTAGGAAACAGACTGAGAACCCAGAGTAAGTGTTTCTCCTGCAACCCGTTCCCTTTGTGCTGGATGAACGAACGTCTCTCCACATGCTCAGTTCTGAGAGATAAGTGTGTGTGAAAGCCGTCCTTCACCTAGCTTGAAGGGAACACAAAGTTTCTTTTCAGTTGCAAACTCCACTCCATACATATCTATGGGGAGGTTCAAGCTCCAGGCCGGTTTTACAGTGCAAACGGCAGGCACTTCAAAGCGGCACTAGGAAACAGACTGAGAACCCAGAGTAAGTGTTTCTCCTGCAACCCGTTCCCTTTGTGCTGGATGAACGAACGTCTCTCCACATGCTCAGTTCTGAGAGATAAGTGTGTGTGAAAGCCGTCCTTCACCTAGCTTGAAGGGAACACAAAGTTTCTTTTCAGTTGCAAACTCCACTCCATACATATCTATGGGGAGGTTCAAGCTCCAGGCCGGTTTTACAGTGCAAACGGCAGGCACTTCAAAGCGGCACTAGGAAACAGACTGAGAACCCAGAGTAAGTGTTTCTCCTGCAACCCGTTCCCTTTGTGCTGGATGAACGAACGTCTCTCCACATGCTCAGTTCTGAGAGATAAGTGTGTGTGAAAGCCGTCCTTCACCTAGCTTGAAGGGAACACAAAGTTTCTTTTCAGTTGCAAACTCCACTCCATACATATCTATGGGGAGGTTCAAGCTCCAGGCCGGTTTTACAGTGCAAACGGCAGGCACTTCAAAGCGGCACTAGGAAACAGACTGAGAACCCAGAGTAAGTGTTTCTCCTGCAACCCGTTCCCTTTGTGCTGGATGAACGAACGTCTCTCCACATGCTCAGTTCTGAGAGATAAGTGTGTGTGAAAGCCGTCCTTCACCTAGCTTGAAGGGAACACAAAGTTTCTTTTCAGTTGCAAACTCCACTCCATACATATCTATGGGGAGGTTCAAGCTCCAGGCCGGTTTTACAGTGCAAACGGCAGGCACTTCAAACCGGCACTAGGAAACAGACTGAGAAACCCGAGTAAGTGTTTCTCCTGCAACCCGTTCCCTTTGTGCTGGATGAACGAACGTCTCTCCACATGCTCAGTTCTGAGAGATAAGTGTGTGTGAAAGCCGTCCTTCACCTAGCTTGAAGGGAACACAAAGTTTCTTTTCAGTTGCAAACTCCACTCCATACATATCTATGGGGAGGTTCAAGCTCCAGGCCGGTTTTACAGTGCAAACGGCAGGCACTTCAAACCGGCACTAGGAAACAGACTGAGAAACCCGAGTAAGTGTTTCTCCTGCAACCCGTTCCCTTTGTGCTGGATGAACGAACGTCTCTCCACATGCTCAGTTCTGAGAGATAAGTGTGTGTGAAAGCCGTCCTTCACCTAGCTTGAAGGGAACACAAAGTTTCTTTTCAGTTGCAAACTCCACTCCATACATATCTATGGGGAGGTTCAAGCTCCAGGCCGGTTTTACAGTGCAAACGGCAGGCACTTCAAACCGGCACTAGGAAACAGACTGAGAACCCCGAGTAAGTGTTTCTCCTGCAACCCGTTCCCTTTGTGCTGGATGAACGAACGTCTCTCCACATGCTCAGTTCTGAGAGATAAGTGTGTGTGAAAGCCGTCCTTCACCTAGCTTGAAGGGAACACAAAGTTTCTTTTCAGTTGCAAACTCCACTCCATACATATCTATGGGGAGGTTCAAGCTCCAGGCCGGTTTTACAGTGCAAACGGCAGGCACTTCAAACCGGCACTAGGAAACCGACTGAGAAACCCGAGTAAGTGTTTCTCCTGCAACCCGTTCCCTTTGTGCTGGATGAACGAACGTCTCTCCACATGCTCAGTTCTGAGAGATAAGTGTGTGTGAAAGCCGTCCTTCACCTAGCTTGAAGGGAACACAAAGTTTCTTTTCAGTTGCAAACTCCACTCCATACATATCTATGGGGAGGTTCAAGCTCCAGGCCGGTTTTACAGTGCAAACGGCAGGCACTTCAAACCGGCACTAGGAAACAGACTGAGAACCCCGAGTAAGTGTTTCTCCTGCAACCCGTTCCCTTTGTGCTGGATGAACGAACGTCTCTCCACATGCTCAGTTCTGAGAGATAAGTGTGTGTGAAAGCCGTCCTTCACCTAGCTTGAAGGGAACACAAAGTTTCTTTTCAGTTGCAAACTCCACTCCATACATATCTATGGGGAGGTTCAAGCTCCAGGCCGGTTTTACAGTGCAAACGGCAGGCACTTCAAACCGGCACTAGGAAACAGACTGAGAACCCAGAGTAAGTGTTTCTCCTGCAACCCGTTCCCTTTGTGCTGGATGAACGAACGTCTCTCCACATGCTCAGTTCTGAGAGATAAGTGTGTGTGAAAGCCGTCCTTCACCTAGCTTGAAGGGAACACAAAGTTTCTTTTCAGTTGCAAACTCCACTCCATACATATCTATGGGGAGGTTCAAGCTCCAGGCCGGTTTTACAGTGCAAACGGCAGGCACTTCAAACCGGCACTAGGAAACAGACTGAGAACCCAGAGTAAGTGTTTCTCCTGCAACCCGTTCCCTTTGTGCTGGATGAACGAACGTCTCTCCACATGCTCAGTTCTGAGAGATAAGTGTGTGTGAAAGCCGTCCTTCACCTAGCTTGAAGGGAACACAAAGTTTCTTTTCAGTTGCAAACTCCACTCCATACATATCTATGGGGAGGTTCAAGCTCCAGGCCGGTTTTACAGTGCAAACGGCAGGCACTTCAAAGCGGCACTAGGAAACAGACTGAGAACCCAGAGTAAGTGTTTCTCCTGCAACCCGTTCCCTTTGTGCTGGATGAACGAACGTCTCTCCACATGCTCAGTTCTGAGAGATAAGTGTGTGTGAAAGCCGTCCTTCACCTAGCTTGAAGGGAACACAAAGTTTCTTTTCAGTTGCAAACTCCACTCCATACATATCTATGGGGAGGTTCAAGCTCCAGGCCGGTTTTACAGTGCAAACGGCAGGCACTTCAAAGCGGCACTAGGAAACAGACTGAGAACCCAGAGTAAGTGTTTCTCCTGCAACCCGTTCCCTTTGTGCTGGATGAACGAACGTCTCTCCACATGCTCAGTTCTGAGAGATAAGTGTGTGTGAAAGCCGTCCTTCACCTAGCTTGAAGGGAACACAAAGTTTCTTTTCAGTTGCAAACTCCACTCCATACATATCTATGGGGAGGTTCAAGCTCCAGGCCGGTTTTACAGTGCAAACGGCAGGCACTTCAAACCGGCACTAGGAAACAGACTGAGAACCCAGAGTAAGTGTTTCTCCTGCAACCCGTTCCCTTTGTGCTGGATGAACGAACGTCTCTCCACATGCTCAGTTCTGAGAGATAAGTGTGTGTGAAAGCCGTCCTTCACCTAGCTTGAAGGGAACACAAAGTTTCTTTTCAGTTGCAAACTCCACTCCATACATATCTATGGGGAGGTTCAAGCTCCAGGCCGGTTTTACAGTGCAAACGGCAGGCACTTCAAACCGGCACTAGGAAACAGACTGAGAACCCAGAGTAAGTGTTTCTCCTGCAACCCGTTCCCTTTGTGCTGGATGAACGAACGTCTCTCCACATGCTCAGTTCTGAGAGATAAGTGTGTGTGAAAGCCGTCCTTCACCTAGCTTGAAGGGAACACAAAGTTTCTTTTCAGTTGCAAACTCCACTCCATACATATCTATGGGGAGGTTCAAGCTCCAGGCCGGTTTTACAGTGCAAACGGCAGGCACTTCAAAGCGGCACTAGGAAACAGACTGAGAACCCAGAGTAAGTGTTTCTCCTGCAACCCGTTCCCTTTGTGCTGGATGAACGAACGTCTCTCCACATGCTCAGTTCTGAGAGATAAGTGTGTGTGAAAGCCGTCCTTCACCTAGCTTGAAGGGAACACAAAGTTTCTTTTCAGTTGCAAACTCCACTCCATACATATCTATGGGGAGGTTCAAGCTCCAGGCCGGTTTTACAGTGCAAACGGCAGGCACTTCAAACCGGCACTAGGAAACAGACTGAGAACCCAGAGTAAGTGTTTCTCCTGCAACCCGTTCCCTTTGTGCTGGATGAACGAACGTCTCTCCACATGCTCAGTTCTGAGAGATAAGTGTGTGTGAAAGCCGTCCTTCACCTAGCTTGAAGGGAACACAAAGTTTCTTTTCAGTTGCAAACTCCACTCCATACATATCTATGGGGAGGTTCAAGCTCCAGGCCGGTTTTACAGTGCAAACGGCAGGCACTTCAAACCGGCACTAGGAAACAGACTGAGAACCCAGAGTAAGTGTTTCTCCTGCAACCCGTTCCCTTTGTGCTGGATGAACGAACGTCTCTCCACATGCTCAGTTCTGAGAGATAAGTGTGTGTGAAAGCCGTCCTTCACCTAGCTTGAAGGGAACACAAAGTTTCTTTTCAGTTGCAAACTCCACTCCATACATATCTATGGGGAGGTTCAAGCTCCAGGCCGGTTTTACAGTGCAAACGGCAGGCACTTCAAACCGGCACTAGGAAACAGACTGAGAACCCAGAGTAAGTGTTTCTCCTGCAACCCGTTCCCTTTGTGCTGGATGAACGAACGTCTCTCCACATGCTCAGTTCTGAGAGATAAGTGTGTGTGAAAGCCGTCCTTCACCTAGCTTGAAGGGAACACAAAGTTTCTTTTCAGTTGCAAACTCCACTCCATACATATCTATGGGGAGGTTCAAGCTCCAGGCCGGTTTTACAGTGCAAACGGCAGGCACTTCAAAGCGGCACTAGGAAACAGACTGAGAACCCAGAGTAAGTGTTTCTCCTGCAACCCGTTCCCTTTGTGCTGGATGAACGAACGTCTCTCCACATGCTCAGTTCTGAGAGATAAGTGTGTGTGAAAGCCGTCCTTCACCTAGCTTGAAGGGAACACAAAGTTTCTTTTCAGTTGCAAACTCCACTCCATACATATCTATGGGGAGGTTCAAGCTCCAGGCCGGTTTTACAGTGCAAACGGCAGGCACTTCAAAGCGGCACTAGGAAACAGACTGAGAACCCAGAGTAAGTGTTTCTCCTGCAACCCGTTCCCTTTGTGCTGGATGAACGAACGTCTCTCCACATGCTCAGTTCTGAGAGATAAGTGTGTGTGAAAGCCGTCCTTCACCTAGCTTGAAGGGAACACAAAGTTTCTTTTCAGTTGCAAACTCCACTCCATACATATCTATGGGGAGGTTCAAGCTCCAGGCCGGTTTTACAGTGCAAACGGCAGGCACTTCAAACCGGCACTAGGAAACAGACTGAGAACCCAGAGTAAGTGTTTCTCCTGCAACCCGTTCCCTTTGTGCTGGATGAACGAACGTCTCTCCACATGCTCAGTTCTGAGAGATAAGTGTGTGTGAAAGCCGTCCTTCACCTAGCTTGAAGGGAACACAAAGTTTCTTTTCAGTTGCAAACTCCACTCCATACATATCTATGGGGAGGTTCAAGCTCCAGGCCGGTTTTACAGTGCAAACGGCAGGCACTTCAAACCGGCACTAGGAAACAGACTGAGAACCCAGAGTAAGTGTTTCTCCTGCAACCCGTTCCCTTTGTGCTGGATGAACGAACGTCTCTCCACATGCTCAGTTCTGAGAGATAAGTGTGTGTGAAAGCCGTCCTTCACCTAGCTTGAAGGGAACACAAAGTTTCTTTTCAGTTGCAAACTCCACTCCATACATATCTATGGGGAGGTTCAAGCTCCAGGCCGGTTTTACAGTGCAAACGGCAGGCACTTCAAACCGGCACTAGGAAACAGACTGAGAACCCAGAGTAAGTGTTTCTCCTGCAACCCGTTCCCTTTGTGCTGGATGAACGAACGTCTCTCCACATGCTCAGTTCTGAGAGATAAGTGTGTGTGAAAGCCGTCCTTCACCTAGCTTGAAGGGAACACAAAGTTTCTTTTCAGTTGCAAACTCCACTCCATACATATCTATGGGGAGGTTCAAGCTCCAGGCCGGTTTTACAGTGCAAACGGCAGGCACTTCAAACCGGCACTAGGAAACAGACTGAGAACCCAGAGTAAGTGTTTCTCCTGCAACCCGTTCCCTTTGTGCTGGATGAACGAACGTCTCTCCACATGCTCAGTTCTGAGAGATAAGTGTGTGTGAAAGCCGTCCTTCACCTAGCTTGAAGGGAACACAAAGTTTCTTTTCAGTTGCAAACTCCACTCCATACATATCTATGGGGAGGTTCAAGCTCCAGGCCGGTTTTACAGTGCAAACGGCAGGCACTTCAAACCGGCACTAGGAAACAGACTGAGAAACCCGAGTAAGTGTTTCTCCTGCAACCCGTTCCCTTTGTGCTGGATGAACGAACGTCTCTCCACATGCTCAGTTCTGAGAGATAAGTGTGTGTGAAAGCCGTCCTTCACCTAGCTTGAAGGGAACACAAAGTTTCTTTTCAGTTGCAAACTCCACTCCATACATATCTATGGGGAGGTTCAAGCTCCAGGCCGGTTTTACAGTGCAAACGGCAGGCACTTCAAAGCGGCACTAGGAAACAGACTGAGAACCCAGAGTAAGTGTTTCTCCTGCAACCCGTTCCCTTTGTGCTGGATGAACGAACGTCTCTCCACATGCTCAGTTCTGAGAGATAAGTGTGTGTGAAAGCCGTCCTTCACCTAGCTTGAAGGGAACACAAAGTTTCTTTTCAGTTGCAAACTCCACTCCATACATATCTATGGGGAGGTTCAAGCTCCAGGCCGGTTTTACAGTGCAAACGGCAGGCACTTCAAAGCGGCACTAGGAAACAGACTGAGAACCCAGAGTAAGTGTTTCTCCTGCAACCCGTTCCCTTTGTGCTGGATGAACGAACGTCTCTCCACATGCTCAGTTCTGAGAGATAAGTGTGTGTGAAAGCCGTCCTTCACCTAGCTTGAAGGGAACACAAAGTTTCTTTTCAGTTGCAAACTCCACTCCATACATATCTATGGGGAGGTTCAAGCTCCAGGCCGGTTTTACAGTGCAAACGGCAGGCACTTCAAAGCGGCACTAGGAAACAGACTGAGAACCCAGAGTAAGTGTTTCTCCTGCAACCCGTTCCCTTTGTGCTGGATGAACGAACGTCTCTCCACATGCTCAGTTCTGAGAGATAAGTGTGTGTGAAAGCCGTCCTTCACCTAGCTTGAAGGGAACACAAAGTTTCTTTTCAGTTGCAAACTCCACTCCATACATATCTATGGGGAGGTTCAAGCTCCAGGCCGGTTTTACAGTGCAAACGGCAGGCACTTCAAAGCGGCACTAGGAAACAGACTGAGAACCCAGAGTAAGTGTTTCTCCTGCAACCCGTTCCCTTTGTGCTGGATGAACGAACGTCTCTCCACATGCTCAGTTCTGAGAGATAAGTGTGTGTGAAAGCCGTCCTTCACCTAGCTTGAAGGGAACACAAAGTTTCTTTTCAGTTGCAAACTCCACTCCATACATATCTATGGGGAGGTTCAAGCTCCAGGCCGGTTTTACAGTGCAAACGGCAGGCACTTCAAAGCGGCACTAGGAAACAGACTGAGAACCCAGAGTAAGTGTTTCTCCTGCAACCCGTTCCCTTTGTGCTGGATGAACGAACGTCTCTCCACATGCTCAGTTCTGAGAGATAAGTGTGTGTGAAAGCCGTCCTTCACCTAGCTTGAAGGGAACACAAAGTTTCTTTTCAGTTGCAAACTCCACTCCATACATATCTATGGGGAGGTTCAAGCTCCAGGCCGGTTTTACAGTGCAAACGGCAGGCACTTCAAACCGGCACTAGGAAACAGACTGAGAACCCAGAGTAAGTGTTTCTCCTGCAACCCGTTCCCTTTGTGCTGGATGAACGAACGTCTCTCCACATGCTCAGTTCTGAGAGATAAGTGTGTGTGAAAGCCGTCCTTCACCTAGCTTGAAGGGAACACAAAGTTTCTTTTCAGTTGCAAACTCCACTCCATACATATCTATGGGGAGGTTCAAGCTCCAGGCCGGTTTTACAGTGCAAACGGCAGGCACTTCAAACCGGCACTAGGAAACAGACTGAGAAACCCGAGTAAGTGTTTCTCCTGCAACCCGTTCCCTTTGTGCTGGATGAACGAACGTCTCTCCACATGCTCAGTTCTGAGAGATAAGTGTGTGTGAAAGCCGTCCTTCACCTAGCTTGAAGGGAACACAAAGTTTCTTTTCAGTTGCAAACTCCACTCCATACATATCTATGGGGAGGTTCAAGCTCCAGGCCGGTTTTACAGTGCAAACGGCAGGCACTTCAAACCGGCACTAGGAAACAGACTGAGAAACCCGAGTAAGTGTTTCTCCTGCAACCCGTTCCCTTTGTGCTGGATGAACGAACGTCTCTCCACATGCTCAGTTCTGAGAGATAAGTGTGTGTGAAAGCCGTCCTTCACCTAGCTTGAAGGGAACACAAAGTTTCTTTTCAGTTGCAAACTCCACTCCATACATATCTATGGGGAGGTTCAAGCTCCAGGCCGGTTTTACAGTGCAAACAGCAGGCACTTCAAACCGGCACTAGGAAACAGACTGAGAACCCAGAGTAAGTGTTTCTCCTGCAACCCGTTCCCTTTGTGCTGGATGAACGAACGTCTCTCCACATGCTCAGTTCTGAGAGATAAGTGTGTGTGAAAGCCGTCCTTCACCTAGCTTGAAGGGAACACAAAGTTTCTTTTCAGTTGCAAACTCCACTCCATACATATCTATGGGGAGGTTCAAGCTCCAGGCCGGTTTTACAGTGCAAACGGCAGGCACTTCAAAGCGGCACTAGGAAACAGACTGAGAACCCAGAGTAAGTGTTTCTCCTGCAACCCGTTCCCTTTGTGCTGGATGAACGAACGTCTCTCCACATGCTCAGTTCTGAGAGATAAGTGTGTGTGAAAGCCGTCCTTCACCTAGCTTGAAGGGAACACAAAGTTTCTTTTCAGTTGCAAACTCCACTCCATACATATCTATGGGGAGGTTCAAGCTCCAGGCCGGTTTTACAGTGCAAACGGCAGGCACTTCAAACCGGCACTAGGAAACAGACTGAGAACCCAGAGTAAGTGTTTCTCCTGCAACCCGTTCCCTTTGTGCTGGATGAACGAACGTCTCTCCACATGCTCAGTTCTGAGAGATAAGTGTGTGTGAAAGCCGTCCTTCACCTAGCTTGAAGGGAACACAAAGTTTCTTTTCAGTTGCAAACTCCACTCCATACATATCTATGGGGAGGTTCAAGCTCCAGGCCGGTTTTACAGTGCAAACGGCAGGCACTTCAAACCGGCACTAGGAAACAGACTGAGAACCCAGAGTAAGTGTTTCTCCTGCAACCCGTTCCCTTTGTGCTGGATGAACGAACGTCTCTCCACATGCTCAGTTCTGAGAGATAAGTGTGTGTGAAAGCCGTCCTTCACCTAGCTTGAAGGGAACACAAAGTTTCTTTTCAGTTGCAAACTCCACTCCATACATATCTATGGGGAGGTTCAAGCTCCAGGCCGGTTTTACAGTGCAAACGGCAGGCACTTCAAACCGGCACTAGGAAACAGACTGAGAACCCAGAGTAAGTGTTTCTCCTGCAACCCGTTCCCTTTGTGCTGGATGAACGAACGTCTCTCCACATGCTCAGTTCTGAGAGATAAGTGTGTGTGAAAGCCGTCCTTCACCTAGCTTGAAGGGAACACAAAGTTTCTTTTCAGTTGCAAACTCCACTCCATACATATCTATGGGGAGGTTCAAGCTCCAGGCCGGTTTTACAGTGCAAACGGCAGGCACTTCAAACCGGCACTAGGAAACAGACTGAGAAACCCGAGTAAGTGTTTCTCCTGCAACCCGTTCCCTTTGTGCTGGATGAACGAACGTCTCTCCACATGCTCAGTTCTGAGAGATAAGTGTGTGTGAAAGCCGTCCTTCACCTAGCTTGAAGGGAACACAAAGTTTCTTTTCAGTTGCAAACTCCACTCCATACATATCTATGGGGAGGTTCAAGCTCCAGGCCGGTTTTACAGTGCAAACGGCAGGCACTTCAAAGCGGCACTAGGAAACAGACTGAGAACCCAGAGTAAGTGTTTCTCCTGCAACCCGTTCCCTTTGTGCTGGATGAACGAACGTCTCTCCACATGCTCAGTTCTGAGAGATAAGTGTGTGTGAAAGCCGTCCTTCACCTAGCTTGAAGGGAACACAAAGTTTCTTTTCAGTTGCAAACTCCACTCCATACATATCTATGGGGAGGTTCAAGCTCCAGGCCGGTTTTACAGTGCAAACGGCAGGCACTTCAAAGCGGCACTAGGAAACAGACTGAGAACCCAGAGTAAGTGTTTCTCCTGCAACCCGTTCCCTTTGTGCTGGATGAACGAACGTCTCTCCACATGCTCAGTTCTGAGAGATAAGTGTGTGTGAAAGCCGTCCTTCACCTAGCTTGAAGGGAACACAAAGTTTCTTTTCAGTTGCAAACTCCACTCCATACATATCTATGGGGAGGTTCAAGCTCCAGGCCGGTTTTACAGTGCAAACGGCAGGCACTTCAAACCGGCACTAGGAAACAGACTGAGAACCCAGAGTAAGTGTTTCTCCTGCAACCCGTTCCCTTTGTGCTGGATGAACGAACGTCTCTCCACATGCTCAGTTCTGAGAGATAAGTGTGTGTGAAAGCCGTCCTTCACCTAGCTTGAAGGGAACACAAAGTTTCTTTTCAGTTGCAAACTCCACTCCATACATATCTATGGGGAGGTTCAAGCTCCAGGCCGGTTTTACAGTGCAAACGGCAGGCACTTCAAACCGGCACTAGGAAACAGACTGAGAACCCAGAGTAAGTGTTTCTCCTGCAACCCGTTCCCTTTGTGCTGGATGAACGAACGTCTCTCCACATGCTCAGTTCTGAGAGATAAGTGTGTGTGAAAGCCGTCCTTCACCTAGCTTGAAGGGAACACAAAGTTTCTTTTCAGTTGCAAACTCCACTCCATACATATCTATGGGGAGGTTCAAGCTCCAGGCCGGTTTTACAGTGCAAACGGCAGGCACTTCAAAGCGGCACTAGGAAACAGACTGAGAACCCAGAGTAAGTGTTTCTCCTGCAACCCGTTCCCTTTGTGCTGGATGAACGAACGTCTCTCCACATGCTCAGTTCTGAGAGATAAGTGTGTGTGAAAGCCGTCCTTCACCTAGCTTGAAGGGAACACAAAGTTTCTTTTCAGTTGCAAACTCCACTCCATACATATCTATGGGGAGGTTCAAGCTCCAGGCCGGTTTTACAGTGCAAACGGCAGGCACTTCAAACCGGCACTAGGAAACAGACTGAGAACCCAGAGTAAGTGTTTCTCCTGCAACCCGTTCCCTTTGTGCTGGATGAACGAACGTCTCTCCACATGCTCAGTTCTGAGAGATAAGTGTGTGTGAAAGCCGTCCTTCACCTAGCTTGAAGGGAACACAAAGTTTCTTTTCAGTTGCAAACTCCACTCCATACATATCTATGGGGAGGTTCAAGCTCCAGGCCGGTTTTACAGTGCAAACGGCAGGCACTTCAAACCGGCACTAGGAAACAGACTGAGAACCCCGAGTAAGTGTTTCTCCTGCAACCCGTTCCCTTTGTGCTGGATGAACGAACGTCTCTCCACATGCTCAGTTCTGAGAGATAAGTGTGTGTGAAAGCCGTCCTTCACCTAGCTTGAAGGGAACACAAAGTTTCTTTTCAGTTGCAAACTCCACTCCATACATATCTATGGGGAGGTTCAAGCTCCAGGCCGGTTTTACAGTGCAAACGGCAGGCACTTCAAACCGGCACTAGGAAACAGACTGAGAACCCCGAGTAAGTGTTTCTCCTGCAACCCGTTCCCTTTGTGCTGGATGAACGAACGTCTCTCCACATGCTCAGTTCTGAGAGATAAGTGTGTGTGAAAGCCGTCCTTCACCTAGCTTGAGGGGAACACAAAGTTTCTTTTCAGTTGCAAACTCCACTCCATACATATCTATGGGGAGGTTCAAGCTCCAGGCCGGTTTTACAGTGCAAACGGCAGGCACTTCAAAGCGGCACTAGGAAACAGACTGAGAACCCAGAGTAAGTGTTTCTCCTGCAACCCGTTCCCTTTGTGCTGGATGAACGAACGTCTCTCCACATGCTCAGTTCTGAGAGATAAGTGTGTGTGAAAGCCGTCCTTCACCTAGCTTGAAGGGAACACAAAGTTTCTTTTCAGTTGCAAACTCCACTCCATACATATCTATGGGGAGGTTCAAGCTCCAGGCCGGTTTTACAGTGCAAACGGCAGGCACTTCAAAGCGGCACTAGGAAACAGACTGAGAACCCAGAGTAAGTGTTTCTCCTGCAACCCGTTCCCTTTGTGCTGGATGAACGAACGTCTCTCCACATGCTCAGTTCTGAGAGATAAGTGTGTGTGAAAGCCGTCCTTCACCTAGCTTGAAGGGAACACAAAGTTTCTTTTCAGTTGCAAACTCCACTCCATACATATCTAAGGGGAGGTTCAAGCTCCAGGCCGGTTTTACAGTGCAAACGGCAGGCACTTCAAAGCGGCACTAGGAAACAGACTGAGAACCCAGAGTAAGTGTTTCTCCTGCAACCCGTTCCCTTTGTGCTGGATGAACGAACGTCTCTCCACATGCTCAGTTCTGAGAGATAAGTGTGTGTGAAAGCCGTCCTTCACCTAGCTTGAAGGGAACACAAAGTTTCTTTTCAGTTGCAAACTCCACTCCATACATATCTATGGGGAGGTTCAAGCTCCAGGCCGGTTTTACAGTGCAAACGGCAGGCACTTCAAACCGGCACTAGGAAACAGACTGAGAACCCAGAGTAAGTGTTTCTCCTGCAACCCGTTCCCTTTGTGCTGGATGAACGAACGTCTCTCCACATGCTCAGTTCTGAGAGATAAGTGTGTGTGAAAGCCGTCCTTCACCTAGCTTGAAGGGAACACAAAGTTTCTTTTCAGTTGCAAACTCCACTCCATACATATCTATGGGGAGGTTCAAGCTCCAGGCCGGTTTTACAGTGCAAACGGCAGGCACTTCAAACCGGCACTAGGAAACAGACTGAGAACCCAGAGTAAGTGTTTCTCCTGCAACCCGTTCCCTTTGTGCTGGATGAACGAACGTCTCTCCACATGCTCAGTTCTGAGAGATAAGTGTGTGTGAAAGCCGTCCTTCACCTAGCTTGAAGGGAACACAAAGTTTCTTTTCAGTTGCAAACTCCACTCCATACATATCTATGGGGAGGTTCAAGCTCCAGGCCGGTTTTACAGTGCAAACGGCAGGCACTTCAAACCGGCACTAGGAAACAGACTGAGAACCCAGAGTAAGTGTTTCTCCTGCAACCCGTTCCCTTTGTGCTGGATGAACGAACGTCTCTCCACATGCTCAGTTCTGAGAGATAAGTGTGTGTGAAAGCCGTCCTTCACCTAGCTTGAAGGGAACACAAAGTTTCTTTTCAGTTGCAAACTCCACTCCATACATATCTATGGGGAGGTTCAAGCTCCAGGCCGGTTTTACAGTGCAAACGGCAGGCACTTCAAAGCGGCACTAGGAAACAGACTGAGAACCCAGAGTAAGTGTTTCTCCTGCAACCCGTTCCCTTTGTGCTGGATGAACGAACGTCTCTCCACATGCTCAGTTCTGAGAGATAAGTGTGTGTGAAAGCCGTCCTTCACCTAGCTTGAAGGGAACACAAAGTTTCTTTTCAGTTGCAAACTCCACTCCATACATATCTATGGGGAGGTTCAAGCTCCAGGCCGGTTTTACAGTGCAAACGGCAGGCACTTCAAAGCGGCACTAGGAAACAGACTGAGAACCCAGAGTAAGTGTTTCTCCTGCAACCCGTTCCCTTTGTGCTGGATGAACGAACGTCTCTCCACATGCTCAGTTCTGAGAGATAAGTGTGTGTGAAAGCCGTCCTTCACCTAGCTTGAAGGGAACACAAAGTTTCTTTTCAGTTGCAAACTCCACTCCATACATATCTATGGGGAGGTTCAAGCTCCAGGCCGGTTTTACAGTGCAAACGGCAGGCACTTCAAACCGGCACTAGGAAACAGACTGAGAACCCAGAGTAAGTGTTTCTCCTGCAACCCGTTCCCTTTGTGCTGGATGAACGAACGTCTCTCCACATGCTCAGTTCTGAGAGATAAGTGTGTGTGAAAGCCGTCCTTCACCTAGCTTGAAGGGAACACAAAGTTTCTTTTCAGTTGCAAACTCCACTCCATACATATCTATGGGGAGGTTCAAGCTCCAGGCCGGTTTTACAGTGCAAACGGCAGGCACTTCAAACCGGCACTAGGAAACAGACTGAGAACCCAGAGTAAGTGTTTCTCCTGCAACCCGTTCCCTTTGTGCTGGATGAACGAACGTCTCTCCACATGCTCAGTTCTGAGAGATAAGTGTGTGTGAAAGCCGTCCTTCACCTAGCTTGAAGGGAACACAAAGTTTCTTTTCAGTTGCAAACTCCACTCCATACATATCTATGGGGAGGTTCAAGCTCCAGGCCGGTTTTACAGTGCAAACGGCAGGCACTTCAAACCGGCACTAGGAAACAGACTGAGAACCCAGAGTAAGTGTTTCTCCTGCAACCCGTTCCCTTTGTGCTGGATGAACGAACGTCTCTCCACATGCTCAGTTCTGAGAGATAAGTGTGTGTGAAAGCCGTCCTTCACCTAGCTTGAAGGGAACACAAAGTTTCTTTTCAGTTGCAAACTCCACTCCATACATATCTATGGGGAGGTTCAAGCTCCAGGCCGGTTTTACAGTGCAAACGGCAGGCACTTCAAACCGGCACTAGGAAACAGACTGAGAACCCAGAGTAAGTGTTTCTCCTGCAACCCGTTCCCTTTGTGCTGGATGAACGAACGTCTCTCCACATGCTCAGTTCTGAGAGATAAGTGTGTGTGAAAGCCGTCCTTCACCTAGCTTGAAGGGAACACAAAGTTTCTTTTCAGTTGCAAACTCCACTCCATACATATCTATGGGGAGGTTCAAGCTCCAGGCCGGTTTTACAGTGCAAACGGCAGGCACTTCAAACCGGCACTAGGAAACAGACTGAGAACCCAGAGTAAGTGTTTCTCCTGCAACCCGTTCCCTTTGTGCTGGATGAACGAACGTCTCTCCACATGCTCAGTTCTGAGAGATAAGTGTGTGTGAAAGCCGTCCTTCACCTAGCTTGAAGGGAACACAAAGTTTCTTTTCAGTTGCAAACTCCACTCCATACATATCTATGGGGAGGTTCAAGCTCCAGGCCGGTTTTACAGTGCAAACGGCAGGCACTTCAAAGCGGCACTAGGAAACAGACTGAGAACCCAGAGTAAGTGTTTCTCCTGCAACCCGTTCCCTTTGTGCTGGATGAACGAACGTCTCTCCACATGCTCAGTTCTGAGAGATAAGTGTGTGTGAAAGCCGTCCTTCACCTAGCTTGAAGGGAACACAAAGTTTCTTTTCAGTTGCAAACTCCACTCCATACATATCTATGGGGAGGTTCAAGCTCCAGGCCGGTTTTACAGTGCAAACGGCAGGCACTTCAAAGCGGCACTAGGAAACAGACTGAGAACCCAGAGTAAGTGTTTCTCCTGCAACCCGTTCCCTTTGTGCTGGATGAACGAACGTCTCTCCACATGCTCAGTTCTGAGAGATAAGTGTGTGTGAAAGCCGTCCTTCACCTAGCTTGAAGGGAACACAAAGTTTCTTTTCAGTTGCAAACTCCACTCCATACATATCTATGGGGAGGTTCAAGCTCCAGGCCGGTTTTACAGTGCAAACGGCAGGCACTTCAAACCGGCACTAGGAAACAGACTGAGAACCCAGAGTAAGTGTTTCTCCTGCAACCCGTTCCCTTTGTGCTGGATGAACGAACGTCTCTCCACATGCTCAGTTCTGAGAGATAAGTGTGTGTGAAAGCCGTCCTTCACCTAGCTTGAAGGGAACACAAAGTTTCTTTTCAGTTGCAAACTCCACTCCATACATATCTATGGGGAGGTTCAAGCTCCAGGCCGGTTTTACAGTGCAAACGGCAGGCACTTCAAACCGGCACTAGGAAACAGACTGAGAACCCAGAGTAAGTGTTTCTCCTGCAACCCGTTCCCTTTGTGCTGGATGAACGAACGTCTCTCCACATGCTCAGTTCTGAGAGATAAGTGTGTGTGAAAGCCGTCCTTCACCTAGCTTGAAGGGAACACAAAGTTTCTTTTCAGTTGCAAACTCCACTCCATACATATCTATGGGGAGGTTCAAGCTCCAGGCCGGTTTTACAGTGCAAACGGCAGGCACTTCAAACCGGCACTAGGAAACAGACTGAGAAAGCAGAGTAAGTGTTTCTCCTGCAACCCGTTCCCTTTGTGCTGGATGAACGAACGTCTCTCCACATGCTCAGTTCTGAGAGATAAGTGTGTGTGAAAGCCGTCCTTCACCTAGCTTGAAGGGAACACAAAGTTTCTTTTCAGTTGCAAACTCCACTCCATACATATCTATGGGGAGGTTCAAGCTCCAGGCCGGTTTTACAGTGCAAACGGCAGGCACTTCAAACCGGCACTAGGAAACAGACTGAGAACCCAGAGTAAGTGTTTCTCCTGCAACCCGTTCCCTTTGTGCTGGATGAACGAACGTCTCTCCACATGCTCAGTTCTGAGAGATAAGTGTGTGTGAAAGCCGTCCTTCACCTAGCTTGAGGGGAACACAAAGTTTCTTTTCAGTTGCAAACTCCACTCCATACATATCTATGGGGAGGTTCAAGCTCCAGGCCGGTTTTACAGTGCAAACGGCAGGCACTTCAAAGCGGCACTAGGAAACAGACTGAGAACCCAGAGTAAGTGTTTCTCCTGCAACCCGTTCCCTTTGTGCTGGATGAACGAACGTCTCTCCACATGCTCAGTTCTGAGAGATAAGTGTGTGTGAAAGCCGTCCTTCACCTAGCTTGAAGGGAACACAAAGTTTCTTTTCAGTTGCAAACTCCACTCCATACATATCTATGGGGAGGTTCAAGCTCCAGGCCGGTTTTACAGTGCAAACGGCAGGCACTTCAAAGCGGCACTAGGAAACAGACTGAGAACCCAGAGTAAGTGTTTCTCCTGCAACCCGTTCCCTTTGTGCTGGATGAACGAACGTCTCTCCACATGCTCAGTTCTGAGAGATAAGTGTGTGTGAAAGCCGTCCTTCACCTAGCTTGAAGGGAACACAAAGTTTCTTTTCAGTTGCAAACTCCACTCCATACATATCTATGGGGAGGTTCAAGCTCCAGGCCGGTTTTACAGTGCAAACGGCAGGCACTTCAAACCGGCACTAGGAAACAGACTGAGAACCCAGAGTAAGTGTTTCTCCTGCAACCCGTTCCCTTTGTGCTGGATGAACGAACGTCTCTCCACATGCTCAGTTCTGAGAGATAAGTGTGTGTGAAAGCCGTCCTTCACCTAGCTTGAAGGGAACACAAAGTTTCTTTTCAGTTGCAAACTCCACTCCATACATATCTATGGGGAGGTTCAAGCTCCAGGCCGGTTTTACAGTGCAAACGGCAGGCACTTCAAACCGGCACTAGGAAACAGACTGAGAACCCAGAGTAAGTGTTTCTCCTGCAACCCGTTCCCTTTGTGCTGGATGAACGAACGTCTCTCCACATGCTCAGTTCTGAGAGATAAGTGTGTGTGAAAGCCGTCCTTCACCTAGCTTGAAGGGAACACAAAGTTTCTTTTCAGTTGCAAACTCCACTCCATACATATCTATGGGGAGGTTCAAGCTCCAGGCCGGTTTTACAGTGCAAACGGCAGGCACTTCAAACCGGCACTAGGAAACAGACTGAGAACCCAGAGTAAGTGTTTCTCCTGCAACCCGTTCCCTTTGTGCTGGATGAACGAACGTCTCTCCACATGCTCAGTTCTGAGAGATAAGTGTGTGTGAAAGCCGTCCTTCACCTAGCTTGAAGGGAACACAAAGTTTCTTTTCAGTTGCAAACTCCACTCCATACATATCTATGGGGAGGTTCAAGCTCCAGGCCGGTTTTACAGTGCAAACGGCAGGCACTTCAAACCGGCACTAGGAAACAGACTGAGAACCCAGAGTAAGTGTTTCTCCTGCAACCCGTTCCCTTTGTGCTGGATGAACGAACGTCTCTCCACATGCTCAGTTCTGAGAGATAAGTGTGTGTGAAAGCCGTCCTTCACCTAGCTTGAGGGGAACACAAAGTTTCTTTTCAGTTGCAAACTCCACTCCATACATATCTATGGGGAGGTTCAAGCTCCAGGCCGGTTTTACAGTGCAAACGGCAGGCACTTCAAAGCGGCACTAGGAAACAGACTGAGAACCCAGAGTAAGTGTTTCTCCTGCAACCCGTTCCCTTTGTGCTGGATGAACGAACGTCTCTCCACATGCTCAGTTCTGAGAGATAAGTGTGTGTGAAAGCCGTCCTTCACCTAGCTTGAAGGGAACACAAAGTTTCTTTTCAGTTGCAAACTCCACTCCATACATATCTATGGGGAGGTTCAAGCTCCAGGCCGGTTTTACAGTGCAAACGGCAGGCACTTCAAACCGGCACTAGGAAACAGACTGAGAACCCAGAGTAAGTGTTTCTCCTGCAACCCGTTCCCTTTGTGCTGGATGAACGAACGTCTCTCCACATGCTCAGTTCTGAGAGATAAGTGTGTGTGAAAGCCGTCCTTCACCTAGCTTGAAGGGAACACAAAGTTTCTTTTCAGTTGCAAACTCCACTCCATACATATCTATGGGGAGGTTCAAGCTCCAGGCCGGTTTTACAGTGCAAACGGCAGGCACTTCAAACCGGCACTAGGAAACAGACTGAGAACCCAGAGTAAGTGTTTCTCCTGCAACCCGTTCCCTTTGTGCTGGATGAACGAACGTCTCTCCACATGCTCAGTTCTGAGAGATAAGTGTGTGTGAAAGCCGTCCTTCACCTAGCTTGAAGGGAACACAAAGTTTCTTTTCAGTTGCAAACTCCACTCCATACATATCTATGGGGAGGTTCAAGCTCCAGGCCGGTTTTACAGTGCAAACGGCAGGCACTTCAAACCGGCACTAGGAAACAGACTGAGAACCCAGAGTAAGTGTTTCTCCTGCAACCCGTTCCCTTTGTGCTGGATGAACGAACGTCTCTCCACATGCTCAGTTCTGAGAGATAAGTGTGTGTGAAAGCCGTCCTTCACCTAGCTTGAAGGGAACACAAAGTTTCTTTTCAGTTGCAAACTCCACTCCATACATATCTATGGGGAGGTTCAAGCTCCAGGCCGGTTTTACAGTGCAAACGGCAGGCACTTCAAACCGGCACTAGGAAACAGACTGAGAAACCCGAGTAAGTGTTTCTCCTGCAACCCGTTCCCTTTGTGCTGGATGAACGAACGTCTCTCCACATGCTCAGTTCTGAGAGATAAGTGTGTGTGAAAGCCGTCCTTCACCTAGCTTGAAGGGAACACAAAGTTTCTTTTCAGTTGCAAACTCCACTCCATACATATCTATGGGGAGGTTCAAGCTCCAGGCCGGTTTTACAGTGCAAACGGCAGGCACTTCAAACCGGCACTAGGAAACAGACTGAGAACCCAGAGTAAGTGTTTCTCCTGCAACCCGTTCCCTTTGTGCTGGATGAACGAACGTCTCTCCACATGCTCAGTTCTGAGAGATAAGTGTGTGTGAAAGCCGTCCTTCACCTAGCTTGAAGGGAACACAAAGTTTCTTTTCAGTTGCAAACTCCACTCCATACATATCTATGGGGAGGTTCAAGCTCCAGGCCGGTTTTACAGTGCAAACGGCAGGCACTTCAAAGCGGCACTAGGAAACAGACTGAGAACCCAGAGTAAGTGTTTCTCCTGCAACCCGTTCCCTTTGTGCTGGATGAACGAACGTCTCTCCACATGCTCAGTTCTGAGAGATAAGTGTGTGTGAAAGCCGTCCTTCACCTAGCTTGAAGGGAACACAAAGTTTCTTTTCAGTTGCAAACTCCACTCCATACATATCTATGGGGAGGTTCAAGCTCCAGGCCGGTTTTACAGTGCAAACGGCAGGCACTTCAAAGCGGCACTAGGAAACAGACTGAGAACCCAGAGTAAGTGTTTCTCCTGCAACCCGTTCCCTTTGTGCTGGATGAACGAACGTCTCTCCACATGCTCAGTTCTGAGAGATAAGTGTGTGTGAAAGCCGTCCTTCACCTAGCTTGAAGGGAACACAAAGTTTCTTTTCAGTTGCAAACTCCACTCCATACATATCTATGGGGAGGTTCAAGCTCCAGGCCGGTTTTACAGTGCAAACGGCAGGCACTTCAAACCGGCACTAGGAAACAGACTGAGAACCCAGAGTAAGTGTTTCTCCTGCAACCCGTTCCCTTTGTGCTGGATGAACGAACGTCTCTCCACATGCTCAGTTCTGAGAGATAAGTGTGTGTGAAAGCCGTCCTTCACCTAGCTTGAAGGGAACACAAAGTTTCTTTTCAGTTGCAAACTCCACTCCATACATATCTATGGGGAGGTTCAAGCTCCAGGCCGGTTTTACAGTGCAAACGGCAGGCACTTCAAACCGGCACTAGGAAACAGACTGAGAAAGCAGAGTAAGTGTTTCTCCTGCAACCCGTTCCCTTTGTGCTGGATGAACGAACGTCTCTCCACATGCTCAGTTCTGAGAGATAAGTGTGTGTGAAAGCCGTCCTTCACCTAGCTTGAAGGGAACACAAAGTTTCTTTTCAGTTGCAAACTCCACTCCATACATATCTATGGGGAGGTTCAAGCTCCAGGCCGGTTTTACAGTGCAAACGGCAGGCACTTCAAACCGGCACTAGGAAACAGACTGAGAAACCCGAGTAAGTGTTTCTCCTGCAACCCGTTCCCTTTGTGCTGGATGAACGAACGTCTCTCCACATGCTCAGTTCTGAGAGATAAGTGTGTGTGAAAGCCGTCCTTCACCTAGCTTGAAGGGAACACAAAGTTTCTTTTCAGTTGCAAACTCCACTCCATACATATCTATGGGGAGGTTCAAGCTCCAGGCCGGTTTTACAGTGCAAACGGCAGGCACTTCAAACCGGCACTAGGAAACAGACTGAGAACCCAGAGTAAGTGTTTCTCCTGCAACCCGTTCCCTTTGTGCTGGATGAACGAACGTCTCTCCACATGCTCAGTTCTGAGAGATAAGTGTGTGTGAAAGCCGTCCTTCACCTAGCTTGAAGGGAACACAAAGTTTCTTTTCAGTTGCAAACTCCACTCCATACATATCTATGGGGAGGTTCAAGCTCCAGGCCGGTTTTACAGTGCAAACGGCAGGCACTTCAAAGCGGCACTAGGAAACAGACTGAGAACCCAGAGTAAGTGTTTCTCCTGCAACCCGTTCCCTTTGTGCTGGATGAACGAACGTCTCTCCACATGCTCAGTTCTGAGAGATAAGTGTGTGTGAAAGCCGTCCTTCACCTAGCTTGAAGGGAACACAAAGTTTCTTTTCAGTTGCAAACTCCACTCCATACATATCTATGGGGAGGTTCAAGCTCCAGGCCGGTTTTACAGTGCAAACGGCAGGCACTTCAAAGCGGCACTAGGAAACAGACTGAGAACCCAGAGTAAGTGTTTCTCCTGCAACCCGTTCCCTTTGTGCTGGATGAACGAACGTCTCTCCACATGCTCAGTTCTGAGAGATAAGTGTGTGTGAAAGCCGTCCTTCACCTAGCTTGAAGGGAACACAAAGTTTCTTTTCAGTTGCAAACTCCACTCCATACATATCTATGGGGAGGTTCAAGCTCCAGGCCGGTTTTACAGTGCAAACGGCAGGCACTTCAAAGCGGCACTAGGAAACAGACTGAGAACCCAGAGTAAGTGTTTCTCCTGCAACCCGTTCCCTTTGTGCTGGATGAACGAACGTCTCTCCACATGCTCAGTTCTGAGAGATAAGTGTGTGTGAAAGCCGTCCTTCACCTAGCTTGAAGGGAACACAAAGTTTCTTTTCAGTTGCAAACTCCACTCCATACATATCTATGGGGAGGTTCAAGCTCCAGGCCGGTTTTACAGTGCAAACGGCAGGCACTTCAAACCGGCACTAGGAAACAGACTGAGAACCCAGAGTAAGTGTTTCTCCTGCAACCCGTTCCCTTTGTGCTGGATGAACGAACGTCTCTCCACATGCTCAGTTCTGAGAGATAAGTGTGTGTGAAAG
>NW_027328939.1:0-45055 GCF_048564905.1 Vicugna pacos | reverse complement strand
CACTAGTCATTAGGGAAATACAATCAAAGCCACAGTGAGATTCACTTCATACCCACTATGTTAGCTAGAATCAAAATGACAGACTATCACTCGTGTCAGCGAGGTTGTGGAGGAATTAATACCCTCCTCCATTGGTGGTGGGGAATGTAAAACGGTGCAGACACTTTGGAAGACAGTTTGGCAGTTCCTTAAAACATTAAACACTCTTATAACGTAGGAATTTCACTCTTAGGTATACGACCAACTGAGCTGAAATACGTCCACATTAAAACTTGTGCATGAGTGTTTATTTAGTAGGAAGAAAGATGGAAATGACTCAACTGTCTATCATATGATGAATGACTAAACAAAATATGGCATATCTGTAAAATGGAATAATATTTGGCTTTAAAACATAGTAAGAAGGGATGAGAGTAGCACACCATCACATGGTATTTCTGTGTTAGCTGTAATGGACTTAAATAACCTCAGTAGCAAAGATATTAGTAGAAAGTAGCAAAATTATTAAAAGGTGAGGAATTGTGAGTATTTATTACCTCTGTTTTAATATAATTATTAATTATAAGTTTCTGCAAATTAATTCATAACAGTGGCTATGTTTAACAACAGGCTGGCAGATTTTCTAGGTATTTAACATAGGGCTCTGTTGTGTCCGTAGGAATGTGCTGTGCACAGCTGGCTATGCCCCACCCATGAGAGCTGTGGCCAGAGAGATTGTGGGCCCCTCCTGTGAAGAGCCCTGTGTCTCCCTGTCTTATTGTGTTGTTTTCTCCACCCTCAGGCTTTATTTCTCAAAATAGCCTTCTTTTGGAACTCACCCTCTAACCAACAGGTGCAGTAACTTAACTCATAAACAGAAAAATGAATTTTGGGTTCATTTAGCAGATTGCTCATAGTCCTGGTTCTGTGCACCTGTTATAAAATAGGTTTTGGGGGAAAAATGAAGCACTGATATGTACTACAATGTGGATGTGCTTTGAAAATATGTGCTAAGTCAAGGAAGTTGCAAAAATCTTAACATATATAATAATTGTATTTATATGAACTGTCCAGAAGAGGCAAAACCATAAAGGAAATTAGGAGTTGCTAGTGGCCAGGGGATTAAATATGAGGTTTGTTTCGGGGTTGATGAACATATTCTAAAATGGGGATGGTGATTATGGTTGCATGACTTCACAAATATACTAAAAATGACTGAATGGTACCCTTAAAAATGGCGGGGTTCATTTGATAAAACTGTGCCTCAATAAAGCTGTTGTAAAAATACAGATACATGTGACAGCTGAGGACACTGAACACTGGTTAAACAGTTGATGAAGATAAGAAATCAGGTAAACAATTTTTAGGTGTGATGCTGTGTCATTATGCTTTAAAATAAGACCATATATGAGTTGATTATTATTGTACAAGATTGATAGATACATGGGAGCTTTGCATTCTGATTTCTACTTTTGATAAAAGTAGATATTTGGAAATTTTCCAGGAACATAAAGAGGGGGAAACAAGAGTAACATGTATCAATTATATAATTATCAGCATGAAAAAGAAGCTAAATCATTCCCAGAGAATTTGTTAGAAACAATAAATGTCTAAGCTGGCTGTGTATAGTATCAACATACAGATCATCAATTGTATTTTGACACAGAGGCTAAAACACAGTGCAAATTCAGGAGGGTAATTTGAGTTTAATATTTCCTTCCGAACAGAAGATTGTTTTAAAGGTACGTAGTTTCTCAATTTGGGCACAAAGCTGCATTAGAGTTAACAGAGTTATGACACTATGCTATAAAATTCATGATAGGAAGTATAAAATTGTCTAAAATAATGCCATCCCTTGTGAGAAAGCTAGTAAGAATGGCAAACAATGTATGAGGTTCTAGTCCCAGAATTATTTACTATATCAGATATTCAAACATTTATCCTTCTGGACAAAAAGTCCTGAATAAAGAGAAAATCTCAGATACAAGTATTTGCTTTTCTCATATAATATCAGCAGTCTCGGGTAAGTTAATTAGCACTTTATCTCTTTTATGACTCAGTAGTTCTGGCTAAAAATGCTTTCTGTAAATCTACTCTGTGTTATAACACGTTACATTTTCAGTTCTTCTGTGGGATGAGGTGTTTATGTTACTTAAGAGATGAAAGTCGGCAGAAAAGCTGTAAGATCTCTCTTAAGGAACATTGTGTGAAACCAAATTATTTTCTTATTCTCCACATAGGAATTTATACTTTAATTCTGCAGAAATTATTGGGCGTTGTTGATTTAGAATCATGTAAAACCACACACGTTCAGTAAGATCACCTTTCCTCCCATAACGTGGGGAACAAAGACTAGGCTAACACAGTGTGAACATCTAACAGGAAAGAATGACGAAGATGCTGGTATTTGTTTTTCCAGGTGATGCCTGTAAATTCTCGATTTTAGTGGAGAATTAAAATGAATTTCCATGTGAGACAGACCTGAGTGCTTGTATCAATATTTAAATTTTAACCAGTCTGTAAATAGCCTTTGAAAAAAGTCACTGTAATTTCTTCCATTTAAAGTATGAACATTTCACAGGATTGGGTTATGTCTTTGAGTGAGTCTATGAAATACTTCCATTTGTTATTGGGCAAATTAAATGAGCTGTTTATTTTCTACAGAAAAGACAACTCTAAGTAGAGAAGCCACCTTCCTCAGAGTAAGTTATCAAGGTCAATGAAGAATTATCTGTATAACTTATAAATGTCCAAGTGCCAATAAAAACCCTACATGAATTATCCGGACTCTTAAATAATTCATGGGTATAATTACATAAGCCCTGGTGTATCAGATGATGGCGTATGTCTTTTGAGAAGTATTTAAAATAATGGAAGCCATCATCTCAATGGTAAAATGGGTCCTGAGTACACTACTCATTGTTCATAAATAAATAACTCATTGTTAATAAATAAAAACATGTTGAACTTGAGTTTCCTGAGCTTGGCTGAAGCAAGGATGTGAAAGACGTCACAGAAAGTTACTTGCTCAGCATGAGCTGCTTTGTAAAGGGTGGTGTGCGGGACACCCACCTCTGAGCAGGTGCTTTGTCCCATACTGGACTTCTCAGCTCAGAATATTTGGCCACAGTGTCCAGGAAAACCACATTTTAAAACCATTGTCCCTGGTGACTGTTATACAGACTTTGATTTGAGGATAATGGCCATAAGGGGAACACGGACATTCCTCCCATGCTCTCAGGAATCTTTATGGGCAGGTCATTATCCAGCCATGAAAGTCACTGTCTTATGACACAAGGGGAATGCAATGACAGTTTTTATTCTAGCTCTGTCACCGATTTCCCATACGACCTTGGGCAAATCACCTCACTTCTCTAGATTTCAGTTTCCTGAAACACAGAATGAGGGACTGGGCTAGATGACTTCTGTCAAGCCTTCTACTTTTACAAGTCCATTGAAGCGTGGTCTGTCATCCTAAGTGAAGTCAGCCAGGAAGAGAAAAATACCATATGACATCGCTTATACATGGATCTTAAGAGCAACAAAAAAAGAAAAACAAACTTATTTACAAAACAAAGACTCACAGACATAGAAAACAAACTATGGTTACCTGGGGGGGGAAGAGCATGGGAAGGGATAAATTGGGAGTTGGAGATTTGCAGATACTAATATTTATAAAATAGACAAACAACAAGTTCATACCATATAGCAAAGAGAACTATATTCAATATCTTGTAGTAACTTGCAGTGAAAAAGAATGTGGAAAAGACTATCTTTATGTTCATGTCTGACTGAATCACTGTGCTGTACATCAGAAGTTGACACAACATTATAAACCAACTATAATTGAATAGAAAATGTATATTAAAAAAAAGAAAAGAAAATTGCACCTCTTGGGGAGTGATGGAAATGCTAACTATATCTTGACTGTGGTGATGGTATCATGGGTGTAGACATCTAACAAAATTCATCCAAGTATACATCTGAGAAAGGTGTAGTTTACTGTACAGGAACCATATCACAATAAAGGTGTTAAAAAAAAAAGAATCACATGAGCTTGTCACTGCGCTCTGTTCAAGCGAACCAGGATTCCATCACACGTACAGGCATATTCATTTCTATTCTCAAGTTAAGTTTACCATGCGGGTGGATGTACAGATGTTCAGAAGGAGACAGATGTAAAGATCCATGAAGGGAAGTGGCACTGTCATTAGCTAGTCCAGAGCATTCATTCCTGCTTCATTTAGAAGAATTTTGAAATAGAGTTCTGGGATCTGGTTTAATCTCCAGAAATACAGCACCTGAACATCAGGGCAGTCACTGAAGAAATGGGGAAAGCTCTTTTTTACGGAGCACAGCTTGCCTTGGGGTTTCCTTCCTGAGAAACTGGAGAAAAACTATAAACACTGGAGCCGAGAACATGGATAAAAAAGATGAGGGAGTTTTTCTTTTAAAATATTTAATTTTAAACTTTTTTTTCCTAATCCATGCAAAAGAAGTGTAGGTTAAAATATCCACTAAAAATTCATCACATGCTGTAAACAGGATGATTTGGAAATAAAAATCACAACTATTTAAAAAGAAAGAAAAAGGTCCCACACACTTTTTATGTATATGTCATCTCAGAGCCTTAGCTATCACCTTGCATTTCAGAGGAATAAAATGACTCTCTGTGGAGTTAAAACAGAGAATCTCTCAAAACCACGGAACAGCCAGTGTGGCGCAGGCACTAAATCGTCAGAGTGGCACTTACATTATCACGTAGTTCATAATCAGATGTTCTAAACTTGCTGTGAGAGATCTTTTCTTCCACTGAGATCTGTAGTAACTTGGCTTTCCTCTGGTTTCAGAAGTTGGTTGAACTTCACACGCATAGGAAGAAGGCTTTATTTAGATAACGTTTTGGCCCACAGGAAGGATGCTAGCTCAGCCACTCATGGACTCTTCCTGCCTTTCCAGAAGGAAGCCTCTGGAAGTCGTTCTTTGTAATTCCTTGGAGACTGACAGCATTTCCTACTGTTTCAGCTCTTTTTCTTTACATGATGAAATTATTTCAAGATTTGTAAGAGCATCTTCTGAATTGCAATGTGCTGATTCAGGTACACAGTTTTCCAAATAGTCTTTGTAGAGCTTTGGAAATATTTCACTCACATCTCTGAGCCCTGTGTTTTTACATTTGTTTTCTTTTATTGGATTTCAACCTTACTCTGGTGTGCCAAGGGGGAAAAATAGTGCCTACAACCTGTTTGTATTTTGACAGAGTTTCTTCAACACACTCCAGTGTATGTTTTCCCCTGTTTGATTGTGAATTTGTATATTTTCATTCTGAGAGTGTTAAATCAATTAGTGTCCAGTGGGGATGTCGTATAGAACCCTCCATATTTTTTTCTGCCTGCATTTCTCACTGACTCGTTGAAAGTACTCTAGCAAATTCCTAGCTTTCTTCTTTGATTGGCTTTTAATTTGTCTGGCATCATTTACACTTTTCTTCTTTCCTTATATTGAATAATTCTCTTTTACTCTTATTTTAACTCTAAATAAGAACCAATAAAAATCAAAATAAGTCAATCACACACCTTGAAGGTCAAAAGTGACCACAGGGCTCGTGGTGGAAGTAATTTGTATTCGGTGAGCCAACAAGAGCTCTTCTGAATCTCATGTTTGAAAATGTCAGAGGCTTTTTACAATAAAAATGTATTCTTTGTTCACATGACTGTACAATCCAAGTGTTCTTCATCAGGGGTTGGGGGTGGTTTCCGTCTTCAGCTATCACTTAGGGATCAGTCCTGGAGATGCTGTCAGTTTCTGCGAGTCAGCACATGGGGGAGGAGATGGCAGAGAAAGTTCCCCTCTTCGTGCTCATATTGACTTGGAGGTGAGGCACATCCGTCCTCTTGTTCTGTGGGTGAGGACTAGTCACATGGCTCCATCCAGCTGCAGAGGAACCTGGAAACTGTAGCTCCTGTCTGTCCAGATGACCCTTAGCTGCAATTAACAACATCATGGAAATGCATCATGGACCTTGGTTAGATGACTTGCAAGGAAGTGGGTGCGAGATTCATTTGAAGTGTATGAATTCCCACTGTCTCCATTATCCTCAGCTATATTTCCTCTCACCACAGGCACCCCTTTAAAGCTAAAGGCCTTCTCCACTGCAGAGAGGACTGTGCAAACCAACATGCATATAGATCGGAGCATTACTTATATTTTGAACTGTTTATGCCTCTCAAAATTGGGAAATATTATAATATACATTTAGACATTGTGGAAAAACTGAATGTTGCTGACCATTATTATTTCACTAGGAAGCATTTATTAATTAACTGCTTAACCATATGTTACCTTGGTGGTCCTACTCACGAAAGTAATAAAACACTTCATCTGCTGTGTCAGAATTTTATGTTACTTCTCTCTGTGGGTCTCATTGGCTCACCTGCAGAGCAGAACTAAGGCTACCTCCTCCAGGGCACACAGTCACTGAGGCCACTGTTACAAGCAGCTTTAAAATTCACTGCACATTTTCTTGCACAAATAACAAATTCCCCATAAATGTGTGTCCTGTTCAAAGGCTTATTAAAAAAAAGAAAAAGAAAAAGACAAATGAACATAAATACAAAACAGATACTGACTCACAGACATAGAATACAAACTTATGGTTGTTGGAGGGAGAGGGGTGGGAAGGGGCAGACTGGGAGTTCGAGATTTGTAGATACTGACAGTATATGTAGAATAGATAAACAAGATTATACTGTCTAGCACAGGGAAATATATACAAGATCTTGTGGTAGCTCATAGTGAAAAAGAATATGACAATGAATATATGTATGTTCGTGTATAACTGAAAAATTGTGCTCTACACTGGAAATTGACACAAGATTGTAAACTGACTATAACTCAATAAAATGAAATTAAAAAAAGACTTATATTTTTAACAAAAAGGAAAAGAAAGAGAGAGAGAGGAAAGAAGAAATAAAGAAAGAAAGGAAGTAAGAAAGAATGAAAGAAGGAATGAAAGAAAGAAAGAAAGAAAGAAAGAAAGAAAGAAAGAAAGAAAGAAAGAAAGAAAGGAAGGAAGGAAGGAAAGAAGGAAGGAAGGAAGGAAAGAAGGAAAAGAAAGAAGGAAAGAAAGAAAGAAGGAAAGGAAAGGAAAGAAAGAAAGAAGGAAAGAAAGAAAGAAGGAAAGAAAGAAAGAAAGAAAGAAAGAAAGAAAGAAAGAAAGAAAGAAAGAAAGAAAGAAAGAAAGAAAAAGAAAGAAAGAAAGAAAGAAAGAAAGAAAGAAAGAAAGAAAGAAAGAAAGAAAGAAAGAAAGAAAGAAAGAAAGAAAGAAAGAAAGGAAGAAAGGAAGGAAGGAGGGAAGGAGGGAAGGAAGGAAAGAAGGAAGGAGGGAAGGAAGGAAAGAAGGAAGGAGGGAAGGAAGGGAGAGAGGGAGGAAGGAAGGGAGAGAGGGAGGAAGGGAGAGAGGGAGGAAGGGAGAGAGGGAGGAAGGAAGGAAAAAGAAGACATCAAGCTGATGCAGTCTGGAGCAGGAAACTCTGCTGGGCACTGGTCCTGCAACCAGGAGCTGTGTTATGTGCACTTTGGTGTTTAATGTTGGCCCTAAATAGTGCCTCATACTTAATAGTAAATTATCAAATGTTTTAAGTGGATTATTATCTACAGTAGGACAATGCATATCACGGAAGATGGGCAAATGCATCATTTAGATGTGTTATATACAGACATAGCATTGCAGCAAAAGGTGGCTCTGTTCTGACCAAAGAAATCTGAGCAAAGACTGTATTTCAGACATTTTTTAAATTATAAAAATAATTCCACCAACGTCCATTTAAATATAAAAATTAAGCAATGGTATGAATAAAATATATAACAAAGAAATGAAGCAATTAATCCAATTTAAGGAAAACTGATTTTTCCACTCCCTGAGCATTCCAGGCAAATTTGATCTTTACATTTAAATTAAACATAAAATTCACTTTGTATTGAAGAAACCATTCAATCATTATCATAGATCCTGTTAGTTATGCAATTAAATATTGCAATCTTATGCATGATTGAATATCCTTAAAAACTCATAATTTAAAAACTTGTTAATATGTAAAATCTACTGAGCTGCTGAAATCACAAGGGTACACCTGTGTGATTATTACTGTTTCTCCCCCCAAAAGAGGAAAAGTTATTTTTTCACACAGGGTAAAAGGAAGTGAAATTTAAAATGTATTTCTCTGATTTAAAATGGACAGAAACGTTAGCTGTTTTGCATCAGAGAGATCCTTTTAAGGATATATATTTGAAGGTACATCCCACGTTCAAAGTGTTTCAGTTTGGGAAGTAGCCATGTTCATTCCAAATTTCCTTTTGGATCTTAGAAATACTATCATTAGAGTCCTTTCACTGCAACCAAATGAATGCTTTCTCTTTCAGAAATAAACTTGCTGTCATTTTGTTAGACAACTGGCATGAATGCAGTTTTTTCCCATTTAATTAAAAATTCTCTCAGTATTATGCTTTCTCTTCTACACACACACAGACACACACAAGTTCGTTTATCAATTTATGCAAAATAATAGTATAAGATTAATGAAATAAATAAAAGTTAACATTTCTCCCCCCAGTTCTTCAATTACTCAAACTATGGCTTTTGCACAGAGACAAATGCCGTGTAACATCCCTATGCAGAACAGTGCATGTTTTAACATCCTTGTTGCCTATTTTTTCTTGTTAGATTTCCCAGGATATTTGATTCAGCTATAGATTTCAGGACTACTCATTGCCTTAACGCTTTTCTGGGAAAAAATGTTTGATTTCCAAATTTAGATGCAAAAACTTCACACAAAAGATAAAATATTACCTTAAAAAAGGTTACATCTACTTAAACAGATCACCTACCTTTATTGTTATGACTCTGATATTTAGCTATTCTAAGCAACTTCAAGGCTCATGGTTGCATTAGCTAAGTAATTCAATAATCAGTAAATATTCAGTGATAAAGAAGGTACCTTTTTTACTATTACACTCCATTATAGCTCTATCAATTTAAATGACAGATACAAATGTGTCATTTGAAATTAGTAGCTTAGTCAGTGTTTCTCTAATATCCGAGATTAATGATTTCCAAGGTACTAATAGCAGAAGAAAAATATATCTTGACACATTTTATGAGTACAATTGAAAGCAAGCTATGTCCAAAAGGATTTGGATAGACATTTAGTTATCACCTTCCTATGTTAAGAACATATTGTCTCTAATTACTCAGTTTTAAGATAAAAGAATACAAATATACACACACTTTTAGAGAAGAAAAATATATCCAAAATTAGAATCAAATAGTTTGAAATTAAATTCAGCAACTGAAACAAGAAGTATGACAATTGCAAATTAGTTTTAAATATTCTAGATATTCAATTTAATTTTTTTTGTTCACACCTAAAAATTTGCATAGCACAAAATGGATGAGTAAGAAAATAAATACTTGGAGAGTTCTTATTTAAAAGAAGATGGTGAAACAGGAAATGCTCCAGGAGGTAATTTATGTATTCCAATATATAATACAAAATTATGAGACAGGCTTGTAGAGACAGAAATGATGTAAATAAGGGAGGGAAATGGCAAATGAGACCTGAGGGCCACTGATGAAAGACAGGCATTGATGAAATTTTCACATGTGATACTCTGAGTATCACATCTTCACTACTGCCGTTTTAGAGCTAGAAGCTGGAAAATGCAATCGATAAAACTCTGCCAAGAAATTAGGTTGATAAAGAAATGTAAAGAATGAGAAATATCTTCAGGGATATGAGTGGCGAAAGTAGAGGTCGTATTTCTGTATAATGAAAGCACTAGGAAAGTAGAAAGCAATGTGGAGAAAATGATAATTTTTAAATGATAGAGAATTTTCTAAGTTAAAGTCAATTTTAAAAGTGTCAAATTGAGTAATGCTAAACAGGATAGAGAGGACCAGAAAAAAACCCCAAATCCATAAACATGTTACAAAAACTTAGGATATCAAAGTGAAAGGTAAACCTCAAAAATTCCAGAGAGAAAAAAAAAATCACTCAGAAAGGAAGAGGAAATTAATATGACATCAGACTTTTCAACAGCAACAATGGATGTTAAGAAAACAATGGATTTTCTTTTGCTATAGAGCTGAAGAAAGAGAACTTCAGTATCAAACTTGAAATTTTACATGGAGCTAAAACTTTTTTTCTTCCAGTTTTATTGACATGTAATTGAGATACTGCACTGTACCAGTTTCAGGTGTACAGCATAATGATTTGACTTAACATGCATCATAAAATGGTTATCACAATAAGTTTACAGAATCCCATCAACTCACATAGATACAAAGCTAAAGAAATAGAAAAAAATTTCCTTCTGATGAGACCGCTTAGAATTTGCTCTCAACAACTTTCATCTAAACATAGAACAGTGTTAATTATATTTATCACATTGTGCATTACATTCCATCATACTTAACCTATCTTCTCACTGGAAGTTTATTCCTTTTGGCTACCTCCATCCAGTTCTTCCTCCTCTGAACACCTGCCTCTGGTAAACCCAAATCTGATCTCTTATTGTATGAGTTTGTTTACATACTTCTTCATATGTTTTTGAAGTACAGTTGACTTACAACACTACATTAGTTACCAGTATACAGCATAGTGAGTCCATGTTTCTATACATTTTAAGATGGTCACCACTATCAGTCTAGTTATGATCTGTTGCCATACTAAGATATTCCACATTTATTGACTATATCCCCCACAGTGCAAATTTCACATCCATGATTCATTTATTTTGCAACTAGAAGTTTGTACCTCTTTATCTCCCTCACCTATTTCTCTCCTCCCTCCACCCCTCTCCCCTCTGGCAACCACTTGTTTCTTCTATGTATCTAGAACTAACTCTGTTCTGTTTAGTTATGTTTATTTGCAGTCCTTTTTAAATGTCACATATAAATAAAATCATTTTTCTTTCTCTATCTGACATATTTAACTAGATTAACACCCTGTAGATACATCCATGTTGTTGCAAATGTCAAGATTTCATTTTTTGTAGCTAAGTAATAGTCCAATGTATATAAACACAAACACACACATACAGCACAGCTTCTTTATCCATTCATCAATTGATGGACATTGAAAAGGCTTCCATATCTTGGCAATTGTAAATAATGCTATAATGAACAAAGGGGTCCATGTATCTTTTTCAATTAGTATTTTCATTTTCTTCAGCTAAATACCCAGGAGTGGATTTGATGGGTCATATGGTAGCTCTATTTTTAATTTTTGGAGGAATATCCACCCTGTTTCCTTCAGTGGCTGCCCCAATATACATTCCCAGTAACAGTGCCCGAGGCTCCCTTTTCTCCGCATCATCCCCAGCACTTGCTATTTTCTGTCTTTTTGATAATAGCCATTCTGAAAGGAGTGAGGTGGTATCTCATTGTGGTTTTGATTTGCATTTTCCAGACAATTAGTCATATTGTGAATATTTTTGTGCTTACTGGCCATCTATTAGGTCTTATTTGGAAAAAATTACCATTCAGTTCTTCTGCCCATTTTTAATGGAGTTATTTTTTGAAGTTCAGTTTTATTAGTTCATTGTATGTTTTGAATATTATGCCCTTAACAGATATATCATTTGCAAATATCTTTTCCCATTTGGTAGGGGCCCTTTTCATTTTGTTGATAGTTTCCTTCATTGTGCAAAGCTTTTTAGTTTGATGCAGTCCCATTTGTTTTTGCTTTTGTTTCTCTTGACTAAGGAGACATATCAAAAAATATATTGCTCAGACCAATGTAAAAGGGCACACTGTCTATGTGATCTAGAAGTTTTATGGTTTCAGAAATTACATTTAAGATTTAAGTCTCTACTTTATTTTGAATTTATTTATGTGCGTGGTATGAATGAGTAGTCCAATATGGTTCTTTTGCATATAGATGTCCAGTTTTCCCAACAACATTGTTGAAGTGGCAGTGTTTTCCCCATTGTATATTTTTCCTTCCTTTGTCATAGATTAATTGATTATACAGGTGTGGGTTCATTTCTGGGCTCTCTGTTAGGTTCCAATGACCTATGTGTTTGATTGTGTACCAGTACCATACTGTTTTGATTACTGTAGCTTTTTAGTATAGTTTACAGCCAGGAAATCTCCAGCTTTTTTCTTCTTTCTCAGGATTGTTTTGTTTCCACAAACACATTATATTTTTCCATCTATTTATGTTGTCTTCAATTTTTTCATTGGTGTCTTTTAGTTTCCCAAGTACAGGATTTTTACCTACTTAGTTACATTTAGTCCTAGGTATTTTATACCTTTTGATGCAATTATAAATGATATTGTTTCCTTAAATTCTTATTTTGACAGATCATTGTTAGAGTATAGAGATGTAACAGACATCTGTATATTAATTTTGTATCTTGCAAATTTGCTGAGTTCACTGGTGAGTTCTAGTAGTTTTTTTTGCTGGCATCTTTAGAATTTTCTATGTCTAGTATCATGTCATCAGTAAACAGTGATAGTTTTACTTTATCTTCTCCCTCCAATTTGGATGTCATTTATTTCTCTTTCTTGTCTGATTGTTGTGGCTAGGACATCTAACAATACGTTGAGTAAAAGTAGCAACAGTGGGCATCCTTGTCTTTTTCTTCATCTTAGGCAAAATGTTTTCAGCTTTTCACTGTTAATGATGATGCTAGCTGTGGGCTTCTCCTGTATGACCATTATTATGTCCAGGTATGTTCCCTTTATAGCTACTTTGTTGAGAGATTTTTTTTATCATAAATAGGTGCTGAATTTTGTCAAAATATTTTTCTACATTTATTGAGAGAATCAAATAATTATTATTTTTCAATTTGTTAATGTTGTGTGTCACACTGATTGATTTTCAGACATTAAACCATCATTGTAGCCCTAGGATAAACCTTATTTGATCATGTTGTATGGTCCTTTTAATGTATTATTCAATTTGTTTAGCTAAAATTTTTTGAGGATTTTGACATCTATATTCATCAGTAGTATTGGCCTATAAATTTTTTTTTGTCTTATCCTTGTTTGGCATTGGTATCAGAGATACCACAATCTGTGTTGGTCTCACAGATTGATTTTGGATGCATTTTTAATCTGTAATTTTTTGGAATAGTTTAAGAAGTATGAGTGTTAACTCTTCTCTAAATATTTGGTAAAATTCATCTGTGAAGCCATCTAATCCTGGGCTTTTCAATTTCATTACTGGTCTGTTCACATTTTCTATTTCTTCCTGGTTCAGTCAATTTCTAGGAATTTGTCCATTTCTTTTATGTTCTCTATTTTAATGATGAATAATTGTCCATAGTAAGGGTTATATAATCCTTTGTATATCTATGATGCAAGCTTCAACTTCTCCTTTTTGATTTCTGATTTTATTCATTTGCCCTTCCACCTTTTTTCCCAGTGATTAGTCTGGCTCAAGATATGTCAAATTTGTTTATCTTTTCAAGAATGAGCCCTTAGTTTCATTGACCTTGTCTATTATTTTCTTAGTCTTTATTTCTTTTATTTCAGCTCTGTCTTTAATATTTATATCCTTATACTAAATTTGGGTTTTGTTTATTTGTTATTGGGTTTGTTTATGTGTAAAGATAGGTGGTTTATTTCAGATTTTTCTTGTTTCCTGAGGTGGGCTTATATCGCTGTAAACTTCCCTCTGAGAACTGCTTTGCTATGTCCAGTATGTTATGGATCATTGTGTTTATATTTTCATTAGTCTCTAGATTTTTTTTTAATTTCTTTTTTGATTTCTTTAGTGATCCCCTTGTTGGTTAGCATTATACTGTTTAGCCTGTACATGTTTTTAGTTTTTTGTAGGTTTTTTTCTTATTTCTTGTCTCATATTGCTGTGGTCAGAAAAATGATAGATATGATTTCAGTTACTCACAATAGCCAAAAGGTGGGAGCAATCCAGATGTGTATTAACTGAAAAATATATAAACTAAATGTAGTATACCTATACAATAGAGAATTATTTGGCCAAAGAAGAGATGAAGAACTGATACTACGACATAGATGAAATTTGAAAATGCTATAGTGAAAAGGGAGAAAAAGATTTGCAAACCATGTACATGGTTAAAGGTTAATATCCAAAACATATAAGAATCTCCTACAACTCAAAAAACAAAATACCAGACCAGATGGGCACTGAAACTGTATAGATGTTTTTTCAAAGACATACAAATGGACAAGAGGTGTATGAAAATTCCTCAGCATCACTAATCATCAGGGAAACGCAGATCAAAACCACAACGAGGTATCATCTCATACTTCTTAAGTTGGTTATTATCATCACCTCACACCAGTTAGAATGACCATCATTAAAAAGTCCACAAATGATAAATGCTGAAGATGGTGTGGAGAAAAGGGAACCCTCCTACACTGTTGGTGGGAATGTAGTTTTGTGCAGACATTATGGAAAACAGTATGGAGATTCTTCAAAAAACTAAAAATATGATTCAGCAATTGCACTCCTGGGCACATATCCAGAGGGAACTTTAATTTAAAAAGATAACATGCACCCCAAAGTTCATAGCAGCACTATTTACAATAGTCAAGACATGGAAACAACCTAAATGTCCATTGATAGATGACTGGATAAAGAAGATGTGATATATGCACACACATACACACACCAGAATACTACTCAGCCATAAAAATGGATAAAATAATGATATTGGCAGCAACATGGATGGACCTGGAGATTTTCATTCTAAGTGAAGTCAGCCAGAAAGAGAAAGAAAAATATCATATGATATCATTCATATGTGGACTTTAAATAAAAGACAAGTGAACTTATTTAAAAAAAAATAGAAGGAGACTCATAGACATAGAAAACAAACTTATGGTGACCAAGGGGGAAGAAGGGTGGGAAGGGATAAATTGGGAGTTCACGATTTGTAGATACTAAATACTATATATAAAATAAATTAACAAGTTTCTTCCATATAGCACAGGGAACTATATTCAATATCTTGTAATAACCTATAATGAAAAAGAATACAAAAACAAATAATGTATGTATATATATGACTGAACTGTTATACTGTGCACTCAAAATTGACACAACATTATGAACTGACCATACATCAATAAAATAACTTTAAAAAAAGATAACAAGTGTTGGTGAGCATGTGGAGAAAAGAAAAGCCTTGAACACTGTTGGTGGTATTGTAAACTGGTGCAACAACTATGGAAAACAGTTCATCAGAGAAGAAAAAGTAAAACTAGCACATAATCCAGCAAAATACCCACTTCTGGGTATTCATTTGGAGGAAATGAAATCACTCTTAGCAGGGATATCTACTCTCTAACCTTCACTACAACATTATTTGCAATAGTCAATATTCAGGAATAACCTAAATGTCCATTAGTGAATGAACAGATTTTTTAAACAAATGTGCTCTACATATACAATGGAATATTGCTCAGCCTTAAAGAAAGAGGAAATTCTGCCATTTGTGACACTATGGATGGACCTGGAGAACATTATGCTAAGCGAAATATACCAGGCATAGAAGGACAAATACTACATGACCCCACTTGTATGAGGGGTCTAAAATAGTCAAACTCATAGCAACAGAGAATAGAATGGTGGTTTCCAAGGTCTAGGAGGGAGGGGAAAACAGGGAAGGATTAGCCAAAGGGGACAAAGTTTCAGTTGTGCAATATTAATTAATCCTATAGATCTACTTATTGCCCTAGAGATATATGAACAGAGATATAGGGCTTATAGTCAGCAATATTGAGTTCAGATACAAGCATTATGGGATCATGACCCACTGTAAGATCTGCCAATTGCACAAGAATGAAACTGGGGCTGCATCTGGAACTGGACATCACTGAATTATCCACAATACTTTCCTCTTATTTTTGTGAGTAGTGGAAAGATGACTGTATTTCAAATGAAAAGGGACTAATATGCATTGAGACGTTGATATGCTCATATGGATTCTAAGTTTTAAAATGAAAATGTTGGCAAGAGTAAAAACTATCCATTTTTTTAGCTGGAAATAATAATAATAGCATAATAATAATCTCTTGTTTTTAAAAGAGATCATATCACTGATTCATCAGCAGTAGGATATTTTTCCTACAGAGGGGCACATATTTTTACTAATTTTCTAATTGGTAATCAATGGCCCTCAGTTGAAAGATTGTTTATTGAATTTAGGAATCAGTATTTAGGCAGGGGAAAGAGGAAAACCATCTGAATGTGAAGAGGATCACTAGTTATCTTTTATTATATTATTTTAATCAACTGAATTTATTGACTCACTGTAGGGCTTTCAAGAATCACTATGAGAAATTGCTATTTTGCCTTTTGACTGAGAGGTGGTTCAAGTTTGAGCTCATTGAATCATTAAGGGCTACTTAGCACTTACGTGCAGAATTTCCACAGCCCTTCTGACTTTCAGTGAACTCACTGAGAGAAAAACACCAAAGCTGCTAAACACATAAAACAATTGAGTGATGTGATAACTTTTCTGTTACAATTATACTGATGCTCATTACAGCTCGCCATTCTGAACATCTCAAATGCCATCAGGTTTATGATTCTATAAATCTGCAGAATGCATCACTGTGAAGTAATGGTCATCTGTTTCCAAATTAAAATGGTATCATAACACTGGGGGCCAATATGCATGAAGTTGTTAACTCTTATAAGTAAACCATTAAACAACGGGAAAATCCTTCTCTGATTTGCTATTTCTGAAATAGCTATGAATTTAAAGAATTTCAAAGAAAAAAAAAAGAATTCCAAAGAGGCGAAGATAATTTTTTTCACTTCTTATATTGGGAAATATATTAAGATGTTGCAGACTTCTTGATCCTGTCTTGACTGCAGATGTGGTTAGAGCGAAACACAGTGGGATGTGTAAGGAATCCAATCATCACTTTTAAATTAATAAATGAGGAGTTTCCGAGTAGGCATTCCTGAACAGAGGACACATAAAATGAATTAACATGTATTAGAGAGACAAAAGTTCTAAGACCATGTCAGAAAAAAAAATGTATTACACCAGCTGGACTGGAATCCTGCCATTGGGTCCTTTTTTTCTGTAGAAAAGGACACAAGCCAACAGAAAAATTTCCACACAACTCTTTGCTATAGGCAAACATGATATAAATTCAGCTTCTGAACGTAGCTTCTGAAGTAGAATCCAAGAAAGACTATAACTCCACAGGTCAAAACATTTCACCTGTCTTCTATTCCCGACACCCAGCTCATCCACATGGTACTTGGAAGAACCACGTCACCCCAGAAAGTAGGTACCTGTGTTACTGCTGAGAAGAAACACAGAAACAGGGAGCAGTGGTGGAGGAGGTCCCGGGGAGGACGGGGCCGCCGGCCGCCCCTGGAGCCGGACCCAGCGACCTGCAGCTGCTCCTCCGCCCGGTCCTCGGAGTGTCTGTGCCGCTCCTTGTTCCCGCAGCAGCAGCTGCTTTGGGGGATGCAGCCCCGAGAGAGCGCGTTGCGGAGACCATCTGGATGGTGTGCGGGCTGCACCCCGTTAATCCTCCATGAACTTTTGAGATTCTGCAAGTGGAGACAGAGATCTTGTCTTGTGGCCACTGGAGATAAACCCCACGTGTAAGTGCCATTGCTTTTTCGAACTACCAAGCTGAAGGATCTGCCTCTTTCTTCTCTCCTTATGTTCCGAGTAAGGGGGCGGTTTCAGGTTTCACCCGAGAAACTCCCAAGGTTGTGAACCAACAAACAGTCTATTTGATTAACTCCTAATTAAACAGATACCAGCGAACTGGGCACATTTACTGTGTTCAAGGGATTCAGTAAATATGTATTGAATTAATGAGTTGCCAGCACAGAAAAGAAAGACAAAAGATGGTGTGTGCTACTTAATCTTACTGTGTCTGAGACTGAGTTTTAGACATAAATTTGGCTCTTATTAATTCCCTTCTTGCTGGGGAATCCCTTGGTGTGGTTCCTACATCCTGCAGGTTGGCTGTTTGTGAATATTTTATAAAAGCGTGGTTTCCCAGGTGTGCCACAGGGGGCCCAGTGCCAATCCAAGCAGGCTTTGGTTCTTGAATCCCTTACTAATTACGTGAATTTAGGTGGGACACTTCCCCTAGACGTGTCCATTTCACTGTTCAGAGCCATTGTGTTAGTTTCTCTCTCTCTCTCTTTGGTCTTCACCATTATATGCATATAACTATAAACTTTCTTTTGGGGGCAATTGTGTGATTTCCCCACTAGGTAAGTGTTCCTCCACCTTCTCAGGGTACAGCTGCTGGTTGATGGTTTAAGTGCACCTTTGACTCTACCAGGCATCAGTAAATACTTTTCAAAATGTACCGACTTACATTTATACAAGAAGTACATTAGAGTTTTTATTTTATCTCATATCAACATCAACACTTGACATTCTGTTATTCTTTAAAGTTTTCCAATTTTAAGAGAGGGAAAAATTTCAATGACACTTTAATTTTCATTTTGCTGATTACTAGTTAGATGGAGCAAATTTTGTCTGTTGTTCATTTGGCATCCCATTTTAAGAATCTGCCCTTTCCTAGGCTAGGCCATTTTTTATTTAATTATTCAGGTTTTAAAAGCTTGATGTGCAGTGGATCTTTATAAGATATGAAGACATCAATTCTTTGTTGCTTAAACATGCACAAATAGGTTATGCAAATCAGAAGATTCACTCTTATTTTTTGTAACATTGCCACTTCATGAAAATATTTCAATGTCCTCCCATTGATCATTTTTGTCCTCTGACCTCTTGGCTTTGGGGGCCTTATTTAGGAAACCAGTATTTGCTTTGATAATCAGCATTTTCTCTTGCATTCTTTAATGTTTGCTTTTTACATTTATGTCTTTAATCTGTGTGGAATTTAACTATTTGTTGGTGGTTTGTTTAAAGATTCATGCATGATTTAGAAAACTCGAGAGGAGAAGGAAAGGATATTGTATTTACCCATATTTTTACTTTTCCCATTGTTCTTTCTTCCTTCCTGATGTCCCAAGATGCTTTTTTATCGTTTCCTTTCTGCTTGCAAGCACTTACATTAGCTGTTCTTTTAGCGTAGGTTCGCTGATGACAAGTTCTCTTGGTTTTCCTCCATCTGAATTCTCTGAGTCTGCCTTGACCTCTGCTTCATTTCTGAAGGATATTTTTGCTAGAAATAGAATTCAGAGCTGACAGTTCTTTTCTCTCAGCACTTGAAATATGTCCTGCCACTTCCTGCTGGTCTCCATCGTTTCCAGCGTGAAGTCCTTTGAACTGTGCTCCCCCTGCAGGTGGTTTCCCTCTGTCTGCATCTGAGATTCTTTTCTTTTTCTTCAGTTTCCAGCAGTTTGACTGTGGCATGTCTTGGCTTGGGTTTCTTTGGCTTTGTCCTTTTTGGATAAATCCTTGCTCAGGTTCTGGAATCTGTAGGTTTAAGCTCTTTGGCCAATTTAGGATAATTTCAGCTATTAGTTATTTAAGTACTTTTTCAGCCCCACCCTCTTTCTCCTTTTCCTCCAGGATCCCTAATATCTGTGTCATTTTGCTGTTGACATCTGTTGATTGTCATTTCTCATTCAAGTAAAGTTTTCCTGTTTCTTGGTTTAATAGGGATTTTTTTTTATTGGAACCTAGACATTTGGGACATTATGTTGTGAGAGTGTAGATCTTCCTTAAATATTCTATTTTAACTAATTTCCTCTGGCACTATTCCAGTGGCAGAATGGAGAGGGGTGCTACATTCTTACCATGTGGAGGAGCAGTCAGGGTTCTCATCTAAGCTTTGTTGATGTAGAAAGGGGAGGGGCTTTTGCTATTGCCAGTTGGGGTGGCAGTTCTGACTCCAGCTTCTCCTTCAGCCCACTTCACTGGCTGCAGCGGGAGAACGTGCCCGCTTTTAAGGACTCATGTGATACGATATGTTCTACCTGCTTACCACTGGGTCATCTCCTATTTTATGGCCTGTAAACTTCATAATATCTGCTAAGTCACTTTTTCCACGTCACATATCATATTCCTATATTCTAGGGTATAGAGCATAGACCTTTATGCTCACCACACTGCAGAACTGAACTTTTCAATAAAAATAATATCCAGGTCACGAATATGAGCAATCTATATAATTTTATATTTACTATATTAAATTAATCAAAAAGGAAACAGGTAAATTGCTATTAATAATACTAAGTATGTTTTATTTAACCCAATATATCCAAACTATCATCATTTCAATATAATTAGTATAAACATTCTTATTGACAAATTTACATGCATCTCTCATACTAAGTACTTTAAACTTACAGCACATCTTAATTTAGACTAACCGCGTTTCAGGTGCTCAGTAGCTTACGTGTGGCTTGTGGCTACCATATTGAACAGCTTGGGTTTAGACTGCTTTGGTCAATAAAACCTACAAATTTCTTTTCTTTCCTGACTTGGTCCAGTGTCAAATGTGGTATGAGGTTTTTACTAGCCTCACAAGCTAAGGTTGTTTGCTTTGTTCCTTAGTTTACTCTGAATGTTCATAAATAAATAAAGATAATATGCTACTTAAAAGATTGATATAACCAACTGAGCATGGTGTTTTGGGCATGGGGTGTTGGGAAGGATTCTTATTATCAGTGCAATTAAGTTACAGGTTGCTGGTTTATTCAGACATTCTCCGTATTTAACCAATTTTGATAATTCAGAATTTTCTAGAATCTATTGATTTTTCATTTTCAGTTTAACAGTCTTACAAATCTATAGACATTATTTTATTTTTATCTGGTTTTGTTTATCATTAAGTATAACCTTTTGCATGAAATTTATAGAAGGATATAATATGTAAAGTAAAACATTATTTTTCAGTATGTAGCTCATTACATTTTTATATTTAATCAGTATAACCAACACCATAATCAGAATATAGGACATTTTCATCATTGTAACAAGTTTTTTTCTGCCTCATTGCAGTTAATTATTTCTTCTTTCCTGGCCTCTGGAAACCAATCTTCTGCTTTTAATCACTAAAGAATAAATTTTTTGTTTATAGAATTTTATGTAAATTCAGTCAGACAGTATGCAATCTTTTGTGTCCAACTGAGTATTTTCAGCATCATTCTTTTGAAATTCATACACTGTAATGAATGTATCAGTAATTCAGTCTTCCTACTTCAGAGTTGTATTCCACTACATGGATGTGCCACAACTATTTACCTATCCCCTTTTAGAGTTGCAAATTTTCAATCATATTTTCTTCTATAAATTGTGTAATTTTAGTTTTTTGTTTGTTTGTTCACTCTTTGGCTCATTTTGAATTAATTTTTCTGTATAGTGTCTGGCTCAAGATTAATTTTTCTAAACATAAATCTAGTTGCATTTCAAACTTTATTAAAAAGATGAGTCTGCAGTTTGAAAAGTGTGCTGTTTCTCGACTCACTGGGTTTTTTAAAGTCAGGTAGTATCAGTCAAATAAACTTCTTTTTCAAAATTATTTTGTCTAGATACCTCTTTGTATATTACAGCTTGGATTTTCCTATAAATATTAGAATTAGTTTAACATTGTAACTGAGACTGCACTGAATCTATCAGTCAATCATGTGATAATTGACAACTTAATAATATTGAATCTTTCAATTTATGAATCTGGTATAAATTTTCATTAATTTAAGTCATCTTTATTTTCTCTCAGTGATGTTTTATCATTTTCAGCATCTTGCACATGTTTTGTTACATTATTTCTAAGTCTTTTATGTTTCCAGATTCTATTATACATGCTATTTCTCAAAATTTCATTTTCCATTTTGTTATTGTTAGCATATAAAAATAAAATTCTCTTGATTTACTCATTTTTCAGTTCTGATAATTTTTTTATAAATGCTTTAGAATTTTATACAGTAGGTCAAGTTAGCTGATGGTGTTGTGTTAATCTTAGTTTTTAAAGGTTTCTTGTCTTTTCTATCATTTAATAACAGAGCAGTGACATTTGTCTATTTCTCCTTCAAGTTTTGTCAACTCTTTGCTTATGTATTTGAAGTTTGATTGTTGAATATATAGACATCCAGGATTCCTATGTCTTAATGTTAATTGATTGGTGTTCTCCTTTATACTTAATAATATTCCTCTCCCTTAAGCTTATGTGGTATGATACTAATGTAACCACTCTACCTTTGTTATGATTACTGGTCGTGTGGTATATGACCTCTTTAACCAATATTTTACTTATAATCGAACTTTTTTCTTTGTATTAAAGATATTTAATTTGGCTTTTTCACAGACAGCATAAAGTTTTATTTTGCATTCTTCCAGTTTGATAATCTGTGTTTATTTGGGATATTTAAATAGTTTGTAGTTAATAAAATGTTTTGGATAAGAGTGAATTTGAGTTTAATTCTACCAGATCTCTATGTGTTGCTGGTTTACTGATGGGCACAGACCCTCCGGTTCCCTTGGCAGGGCTGATGATGGGGTGTGGGTGGGAGGAGTTGAACCCACGTCCACGTGGGACAGGAATGCCCCAGTCCACGGCCAGGGTCACAGCTTTTACTTTTAGACCATGTCATGTCAATGGAATCTAAATGTTTTCCACCTGTATGAGCTCGAGGAATAATCAGTCGTAAACTCCCCAAGGGTTGTTTTTCACCCTTACCTTGTGAAGTTTGAGCTTCATGATGAAGGTTAATATATGTAGATTCACATAGTATGTAATCTTTTAAGACCAGCTACTCTCCATCAAAATAATATGCCTGTGATCCAATCGAGCTGTTGCATGCATCAATAGTTTATTCCTTTTTATTGTTCAGTAGCATTCTTTGTATGGACGTGGCAAAGCTTTTGGTTTTGTTTTAAATATGTTAACTCGTTGAAGAACATTTGAGCTGCTTCCGCATTTGAAGATTTAACAGAGTTTTTGTAAATATTTATATACAGGTTTTTGTGTAAACATAAATCTTCTTTTCTCAGGGGCGTATACTAGTGAGCATCATTGTCAGGTCATGTGGTAGTCTATGTTTAACTCTATAAGAAATTGCCAACAGATTTTTCCAGAGTAGTTACACTATTTTGCATTGCTATCAGCAATTTATGAGGGGGAGGGTGTAGCTCAGTGGTAGAGTGAGTGCTTAGCATGCACAAGGTCCTGGGTTCAATTCCCAGTACCTCCATTAGAGATAAATTAATAAAATCAATGTAATTACAGCCCCCCAAAAAAGATGCTTAAAAAAACCCATTTATGAGAGCTTAGTAGGGATGTGTGTAGCTATGTGGGTGTATATGTATTGTCATATATGTGTATGTCATCAGTACTTTTAATTCTGTCTGTTATAATAAACATGCAGTGATAGCCTATAGTGGTTTTAATCTGCATTTTCTTCATGCCTATTGATGTCAAAATCTTTTCATCTTCTCTAAGTACCACTTTAAAATAAAATTATGGTGTCATATATTATCTCTAAGCCATATAAACCTGCTCATTTTTATTTTAGTTTTTGTCTTTTTTATTGAATGAAAGGTTCTTTAAATATTATAGTGCTTTACAGGTTTCATAAGTTCCACACAGATGATTTCATATAATCTGATAAAACCCCTTTTTCCCCATCCCTATATTGCCCCTCGTCCCCTTATCTCTCCCCACGGATAACCACTAGTTTTTAATCTATGTCCGTGAATCTGCTTTTTTTTTGTTGATTTATTCACTAGTTTGCTGTATTTTTTAGATTCAATGTATAAATGATATTGTACAGTATTTGTCTTTATCTGTCTGGTTTATTTCATTTAGCATAATGCCCTCCAAGTCCATCCATGTTGCTGCAAATGGCAAAATTTCATTCTTTTTATGGCTGAATAGTATTTCATTATATATACACCACATCTTCTTTATCCAGTCCTCTGTTGATGGACTGTCAGGTTGCTTCAACACTTTGGCAATTGTAAATAATACTACTATGAACATTAGGATTCATGTACCTTTTCGAATTTATGTTTTTGCCTTTTTCAGCTGTATATTCAAGAGTGGAATTGCTTATTTTTAAATCATTGTCAGTGCTTACCTAATTGCATGTAGAATAAATTCATATTTGACTTGTACATTTTGACAGCCGTCTTTCTTATCATTAAATATTTTTGTGTTTAAGAATTCTATTTTGCATTTGCAATTTGAATGTTATTTTTCTTTCATGCTTATATTATATTAGTTACTGTTATTTTTCTCTTCCCACTGCTTTCTGTCCAGTATTTCAACAATTTTATGGTTTTCTTCATCATATCACTCCCTGACCCACCTCCCACTCTAAACCAGTCCTAAGCCATCATGAGAAGTGTCTGCACCTTGAAGTGGTTGGGTATCTATTGCTTAAGTGTTCTATCTCGAGTGGAAACTTTAACCTTGGTTTCTAATACTGAATCTGACTTTCTGCTTTGTAGAGTTTTGAGTCTGGGTCATTTCAGAAAATTTGATTCCTTGGCCTTTATTCCCTGCTCTCAGATGGGGGTACAGCCACTTCACAACTTTTGTCCATTCAGGGTTTTGCACTCTCTGCTCAGCTTATAATCTTTTGAGATAATCATATATTTTTAATTCTACACATGGTCATTTCTTTTGATTTTATTTTATTACTTTTGATTTTATTTTATTACTTTACTGAAGTACAGTTACAATATGTCAGTTTCTGGTGTACAGCATCTTGCCCCAGTCATGCATATACATACATATATTTGTTTTTGTTTTCACTCTTTTTCATTAAAGATTATTACAAGATATTGAATATCATTCACTGTGCTATACAGAAGATACTTGTTTTTTTAATCTACTTTTATATGTAGTGACTAATATTTGCAAATATCGAACTCCCAAATTTATCCCTTCCTAACCTTTTTCTTTCAGTGACCAAAAGATTGTTTACTATGTCTGCAAGTCTGTTTCTATTTTGTAGATGAGTTCACTAGTGTCCTCTGTTTTTCTCTTTTTTAGATTCCACATATGAGTGATATCATATGGCATTTTTCTTTCTCTTCCTAGCTTACTTCACTTAGAATGATAATCTCCAGGTCCATCCATGTTACTGCAAATGGCATTATTTTATTATTTTTTATGGCTGAGTAGTGTTCCATTGTATAAATATACCACAACTTCTTTATCCAATCACCTGTTATGGGCATTTAGATTGCTTCCGTATCTTGGCTATTGAATAAGGTAATAAGGTGCTGCTATGAACATTGGGGTACATATATCTTTTAAAATTAGAGTTCCCTCTAGATATATGCCCAGAAGTGGGATTGCTGAATCATGTGGTAAGTCTATTCCTAGTCTTTTGAGGACTCTCCATACTGTTCTCCATAATGGCTGCACCAAACTGCATTCCCACCTTCAGTGTAGGAGGGTTCCCTTTTCTCCACAGCCTCTCCAGCATTTATTGTTTGTGGATGTTTGAATGATGGCCATTCTGGCTGGTGTGAGGGGATATCTCACTGTAGTTTTGACCAGTATTTCTCTGATAAATAGCGATATTGAGCATTTTTTTGATGGTTGTATTTTTATATACCCCAATCATACCTTTTAGTTAGCTCTTTCAATACATTTTCTCTACTATTGCCATGATTTGGGCCAGAGGTGTCTCCTAAATTCTTAGGTCATCTGGAATTTTTCCAAGTGTTCTAATGGTCTATGCTAGCTCTGTAATCCTATGTAAACACCTCAAGTTGACCTAGAGCATCAATTCACTGCATGTTACACCTATGGATATGCATCTCATTCTGTGATGTTAGCATTCACCTGTGTTCACACACTATTTAATTTCAATAGAAATTAATTTTAAAGACCTGCTGTATAGCACAGGGAACTATATTCAATTTCTTATAAAAGCTATAATGGAAAAGAATCTGAAAATATATGTATGTATATGCATAACTCAATCGATTTGCTATACACCTGAAACTAACATTGTAAATCAACTACACTTTAATTAAAACAAATAAAATTTTAAAAAAAGAAAAAGGAAATTAATTTTTATTTAATCATTGTATTTTATTTTATTATTATTTATTATTGAAGTACAGCCAGTTTACAATGTTGTGTCAATTTCTGGTGTACAGCATGTTTCAGTCATACACAGACATACATAGACTCTTTGTCATATTCTTTTTCATTATAGGTCACTGTAAGACATTGAATACAGTTCCCTGTGCTACACAGGTTGGTGACCCAGAATGTCTCCAGAAAAAATTATACACCCATGGGATCTTGTGTCAAAAGCAGTCACAAGGTCTGAAAGACAAATACACCTATGTCATCACCTCACTTTAGCTAAGATTTACTTACATGTGATACCTTGAAAATGTGTTGCCTGTGTAAAGTAAATGGGCTTCCAAGGATTAAGTGTGATAAAGTAATTTCACACCATCTTTATGAGGCTAGCCATCACAAAGGAAGTGTGGTCTAATGGAAGAATTACTTACCTAATTATCAGACACGAATACATTACATTGAAAGATTGTGTTTCAATTTTTCATTGAAAAATTGCTAAGACCAAATCAAGTTCTTATAATTATATATAGAATTAGCAATGAGTTCCCTAAAAGGATTTTTTTCCTAATTGTATTTTGTCATTACTTTGTGGTCCAGAAAGCTCTGATTAAAATCGGGATTTAGATTCTAAATGTATTATTAATGATTGGCAGAAATCTTATCTGGGAGTAATTAGTATTTAAGATTAGTATTTAAGCTCTCTCTAATTGAAAACAAATTTTGATCATGAGTACTAGAAAGCATACTTAGTACATTTTCTGACTTTAATATATATACTGCTTACACTATATCTCATTTTCTTAATAGTAGTTATATAAGAATCATTTAATGAACATTTTTTATCCATAAATATTATTGAATTCTGCAAAGCAGCACAGGTTAAATAAATTTGTATAAATTTATATTTATATAAATTAAATCAACTGAAACATAATATGAGGGTATGTAACAACAAAGTTATAGTTAAATTTCTAAATAAAAGTTACTAGCTCTCTCCTATTTGAACTTAAGCCCACAAAATCATTTTTCTCCTATAACATCTTAACGGCATTATTAAATTTCAACTACAAAGCTTGAGAAAAGTGCAGCAATGACTTCTGCCCAGGCAGTCTAGGCTAACTTGTATATTTCTACTGATTTTCTGTCTACTCGCTCGGTCAGTTACTGAGGGAGTGGTGCTGAAGTCTTCAGCTGTAATTGTGGATTTATCTATTTTCCCCCAGTTCTGTCAGTTGTTGCTTTGTAAATCTTGAAGCTCTTTTATGAGGGACATAAATATTTGAGTTCACTATGCCTTCTTGATAAACTGAGCTCTTTTATCATTAAGAAGTGACCCTCTTTATCCCAGGTAAAATTCTTTGCTCTAAAACTTATTTTCTCTGATAGTAATACAACCACTACAGTTTTCTTTTGACTAATGTTAACATGATTGTTTTCTATCCTTTTATTGTAAAACTCTTTGGTTGCTATTTAAAGTGAGTTTCTTGCAGGTAACATGCAATTGGATACTGTTTATTCATCTAATCTGAGAATCTCTGCATTTAGTGGGGTTTTTTTAGACATTTACACTTAATGTGATTATGAATGTGTTGAGTTTCATTTTATTCTCATGCTTTTTTTTCATTTGTCCCATTTTTTCTTTGATATTTCCTCCTCTTTTCTGGCCTCTTTGGGGATTAACTGGATAGTATTTTATATCTTTTATTTGTTCACTTATTAGGTATAGCTCTTTTTGTGCATTTAATGGTTGATTTATGTTTTATCCTTGATACCACTTTGATTTCTCATTTTATTTGCTTTATTTTTCTCTCACTCAATATGTGTACATATTTAAATTTAGGAATGTAGTTTCTATTCACTTACATATTACATAAATATTTTATATTTATATACTATGAGTAATTATTTGAGTTTTTTGAGGTATAGTCATTTATAATATTATACTAATTTCAGGTGTATAATATAATGATTTAATATTTTTATAGATTGTACTCCATTTATAGTTATTATAAAATATTGACAATATTCTCTGTGTTGTACAATATATCCTTGTAGCTTATTTATTCTATACCCAGTAGTTTGTACCTTCTAACTCCCTACCCGTGTTTTGCACCCCCTTCCCTTTCTCCAAAGGTAACCAGTAGTTTAGTCTCTGTATCTGTGAATCTGTCTAGTTTTGTTGTATTCACTAGTTTGTTTTATTTTTTAGATAACACATATAAGTGATAGCAAAAGATATGTCTTTCTCTAACTTATTTCACTAGCATAATACCTTCTAGTCCATCCATATTGCCGCAAGTGGCAACATTTCTTTCTTTTTTATGGCTGAATAATCTTCCATTGTATACATTTACACCACTTCTTACCCAGTCATCTGCTGTTGGGCACTAGGGTTGCTTCCATACCTTGGCTATTGTAAATAAAGCTGCTATGGACATTGAGGTGCATGTATCTTTTTGAATTAGTGTTGTTGTTGTTTTTTAGTTCAGATATATTCCCCAGAATGGAATTGCTTATTTTTGAATTTTAAATTTTAAATTTAAAGACAAACATTCTGGGGGCTCATCTTCCTTGTGCAGGACCCCTGAGCTGGGGGGCCTGATGTGGGGCTAGGAGCCCTTGCTTCTTGGGGGCAGCCTCAGCAATCGTAGTTACTCTCTTGTCTGTGGGTTGCCCACCTTGGGGTGCAGGACTTGACTCCAGCATTACTCTGCCCCTCCTGCCCATCTCATTGTGGCTCTTTCTTTGTATCTTTGGCTGTAGAAGATCTTTTCTGGTAGGTTCTGGTCGTTTTCATCAATAGTTGTTCTGTAAATAATTGTAATTTCGGGGTGCCCATGATGGAGGTGAGCTCAGGGTCCTTCTCCTCTGCCATCTTAGGAACTTCAACCCGCATATAATTATTTTTGAACCAGTTGAGAATGAACTGCACACATGAGGCCTATGTAACTAAAAAGCCAGTACTCTTTGTGCATAAATGACCCGACTCCCATTAGTGGGGCACTGGGGTCGTCTGAAAGGGCTAGAGGAGCTACCCGAGCTCATCCCTCTCCAGTCCCTCTCCGTGATTCCACTTTAGTAGCTTGAAGCCAGCTGTTGGGAGGATCCTCAACCTGTAAATGGATTAGGATTAGCCTTGTAAACACTCCATGAATCTTCCTTCACCCTCCCACTCTTAACGCCACAACAATAAATTATCCAATTCATTGTATCCCCTGATTTGGTATTAGACATTGCAGCAACTAAACAAGGAAAGAAGGTTAAAAAGGAAAAAAAAAAAGGCAGGTCTTAATTTTCTACCAGTCGGCTTTCTCATGCTTTTCTTTCCAATTTGATTCAGCAACATCTGATTCAGTTCACAGCAACTATAAATGAGTACTCAGAGTACAACCTTTCTTTTATTACCAACTCCAGAAGGAGCCGCTGTTGAAGTCTTCCTGTGGACGGGCTATGACTCCTGCAGCCCCCACTGTTGCTGTCTTGTGATAAGCCGTCCAGTGTGAATCATTCTTTGGTTTAAAAAGGTAGAATGGACTCCATCAAAAATGCGCATCTTTTTGCCTAATGGTGTTGCACTTAGAAAATTGCTTCTTCTGCTTAATATTTTTAAAATTTTTGTTCAACTAGAGAAGAAAATGTAATCAATCACTTACCATGTTTGTGTGTGCATAATATTAAAAGCTCAGTAACCCCAAAGACTCAATTTTGTGGTGAGAATGTCTATTTTTTATTAGTTGTGGTGAAATATATGTCAGATGAAATTTACCATTTTAACCAATTTTCAGTGTGCAGGCCAGTGGTGTTAAGCGTGTTCACCTTGTGCACATAATCGCCAGAAACTTATCATCTTGCAAAACTTAAGCTTTGTGCCCTTTAAGCTGTTCCCCACTTACACTTTCTGCTCTTCTTGGCAACCATCTACTTCCTTTCTCTATGAATTTGACTACTCTTGGGTCCTCAGATAAATGATATCATACATTATATATCTTGTTGTGATTGGTTTAAAACCCAAAGCACAATGCCCTCAAGGTTCATCCATGTTGTTGCCTGTGCCAGAATTTCCTTTCTTTTACAAGACTGAATAATATTCCACTGCGTACATGTACCATATTTTGTTTTTCCATTCATTCATACATGGACACCGGAGTTGCTTCCACTTTTTGGCTATTGTGAATAATGCTGCTATGAACATGGGTGTGCATATGTTATATTTTTTAATTAACCTAAGAGATTGACTTAGTAATGGCACAGACTCCAAATTCTTAAACTTAAATAAATTTTCAAGTTGAAATAGTGAAGCTGGCTCTTTTTTACCTTTCCCCTTCTCTGATCTGGGACATTTCACTTATGTCTGGGAAAAAGATTTCCATTTCAGAAAACCCAGAATTCCAAAAGCTGTGAATTTCAGTGTCATCACAAAAGCTATACATACTAAAATAAACAAGGATCCTTTTCTCTCCCCTTATTATCTAAGACCAAACCTTCAGCTTTTTGTCTAGATTTATCCATGCATTATCCCATCAGAATTGTCTACTGTCTTATAATGATTTGAACAATAGATGGAATCTCTTTTTTCTTATTCTGGAATCACAGTTACTCTGAAACCTGGACTCCTTTGCATCATACTTTATTGTGAGTAAAATTATGCTCAGTTTTGTTTTTTTTTTTACATTTTTTATTGATTCATGATCATTTTACAGTGTTGTGTCAAATTCCAGTGTTCAGCACAATTTTTCAGTCATTCATGGACATATACACACTCATTGTCATATTTTTTCCTCTGTGATTTATCATAACATTTTGTGTATATTTCCCTGTGCTATACAGTGTAATCTTGTCTATCTATTCTACAATTTTGAAATCCCAGTCTATCCCTTCCCACCCTCTACCCCCCCCGGTAACCACAAGCCTGTATTCTCTGTCTGTGAGTCTATTTCTGTCCTGTATTTATGCTTTGCTTTTGTTTGTTTTTGTTTTTTAGATTCCACATATGAGCGATCTCATATGGTATTTTTCTTTCTCTTTCTGGCTTACTTCACTTAGAATGACATTCTCTAGGATCATCCATGTTGCTGCAAATGGCATTATGTTGTTGGTTTTTATGGCTGAGTAGTATTCCATTGTATAAATATACTACATCTTCTTTATCCAGTCACCTGTTGATGGACATTTAGGTTGTTTCCATGTTTTGGCTATTGTAAATAGTGCTTCTATGAACATTGGGGTGCAGGTGTCATCCTGAAGTAGATTTCCTTCTGGGTACAAGCCCAGGAGTGGGATTCCTGGGTCCTATGGTAAGTCTATTCCTAGTCTTTTGAGGAATCTCCACACTGTTTTCCATAGTGGCTGCACCAAACTGCATTCCCACCAGCAGTGTAGGAGGGTCCCCCTTTCTCCACAGCCTCTCCAGCATTTGTCATTTGTGGATTTTTGAATGATGGCCATTCTGACTGGTGTGAGGTGATACCTCATTGTAGTTTTGATTTGCATTTCTCTGATAATTAGTGATATTGAACATTTTTTCATGTGCTTTTTGATCATTTGTATGTCTTCCTTGGAGAGTTGCTTGTTTAGGTCTTCTGCCCATTTTTGGATTGGGTTGTTTATTTTTTCCTTATTGAGTCATATGAGCTGCTTATATATTTTGGAGATCAAGCCTTTGTCGGTTTCACTAGCAAAAATTTTCTCCCATTCCAAAGGTTTTCTTCTTGTTTTATTTCTGGTTTCCTTTGCTCTGCAGAAGCTTGTAAGTTTCATTAGGTCCCATTTGTTTATTCTTGCTTTTATTTCTTCTAGGAGAAAATTTTTGAAATGTATGTCAGATAATGTTTTGCCTATGTTTTCCTCTAGGAGGTTTATTGTCTCTTGTCTTATGTTTAAGTCTTTAATCCATTTTGAGTTGATTTTTGTATAAGGTGTAATGGTGTGTTCTAGCTTCATTGTTTTACATGCTGCTGTCCAGTTTTCCCAACACCATTTGCTGAAGAGACTGTCTTTATTCCATTGTATATTCTTGCCTCCTTTGTCAAAGATGAGTTTACCAAAAGTTTGTGGGTTCATTTCTGGGCTCTCTATTCTGTTCCATTGGTCTATATGTCTGTTTTGGTACCAATACCATGCTTTCTTGATGACTGTAGCTCTATAGTATTGTCTGAAGTCTGGGAGAGTTATTCCTCCAGCCTCTTTCTTTCTCTTCAGTAATGCTTTAGCAATTCTAGGTCTTTGATGGTTCCATATAAATTTTATTATGATTTGTTCTAGTTCTGTGAAATATGTCCTGGGTAATTGGATAGGGATGGCATTAAATCTGAAGATTGCTGTGGGCAGTGTTATCATTTTAACAATATTGATTCTTCCAATCCAAGAGCATGGAATATCTTTCCATTTTTTAAAGTCTTCTTTAATTTCCTTCATCAATGGTTTATAGTTTTCTGTATATAATACTTTTGACTCCTTGGTTAGATTTATTCCCAGATATTTTATTACTTTGGGTGCTATTTTAAAGGGGATTGTTTCTTTACTTTCTTTTTCTGTTGATTTATCATTAGTGTAAAGAAAGGCAACTGATTTTTGAATATTAATTTTGTAACCTGCTACCTTGCTGAATTCTTCGATCAGCTCTAGTAGCTTTTTTGTGGACCTTTTAGGGTTTTCTATATATAGTAACATGTCGTCAGCATATAATGACACTTTTACCTCTTATTTTCCAATTTATATCCCTTTTATTTCTTTCTCTTGCCTGATTGCTATGGCTAGGACTTCCAGGAATATATTGAATAGGAGTGGTGATAGTGGGCATCCTTGTCTTGTCCCAGATTTTAGTGGGAAGCTTTTGAGTTTTTCACCATTGAGAACTATGCTGGCTATAGGTTTGTCATATATAGCTTTTATTATGTTGAGATATGTTCCCTCTATACCCACTTTGGCGAGAATTTTTATCATAAATCGGTGTTAAATTTTACCAAATGCTTTTTATCCATCGATTGAGATGATCATGTGGTTTTTGTCCTTTCTCTTGTTGATGTGATGTATTACATTGATTGATTTGCATATGTTGAACCAGCCTTGTGTCCCTGGGATGAACCCCACTTGGTCATGATGTATAATATTTTTTATGTGTTGTTGGATTCTATTTGATAAAATTTTGGTGAGGATTTTGGCATCTATGTTCATTGGTATTGGCCTATAAATCTCTTTTTTTGTAGTGTCTTTGCCTGGTTTTGGTATCAGGGTGATGGTGGCTTCATAGAATGAGTTTGGGAGTATTCCCTCCTTTTCAATCATCTGGAAGAGTTTGAGAAGGACTGGTATGAGTTCTTCTTTGTATGTTTGGTAGAATTCCCCTGTGAAGCCATCCGGTCCTGGACTTTTATTTGTAGGGAGGTTTTTAATTGCTATTTCTATTTCTTTTCTAGTGATCAAATTGTTCAAGTGTTCAGTTTCTTCTTGATTCAGCTTTGGTGGACAGTATGTTTCCAGAAACTTGTCCATCTCCTCTAGGTTATCCAGTTTGGTTCCATATAGTTTTTCATAATATTCTCGTATGATATTCTGTATTTCTATTTTGTTTGTTGTAATTTCTCCATTTTCCTTTCTTATTTTGCTAATTTGTGCTCTCTCTTTTTTCTTCTTTGTGAGTTTGGCCAGAGGTTTGTCGATTTTATTTACTTTTTCAAAAAACCAGCTTTTGGTTTGGTTGATTTTTTCTATGGTCTTGTTAATCTCTATTGTATTTATGCTCAGTTTTAAAAAAGAGTTTCTACTGTAGTTTTGTTTCACACACACACACACACACACACACATGCACGCAATTTACATGGTGGAGTTTCAGGGCAATAACCCACAGAATGCCCTCAATGTAGTTAAATGAATTGTGCTGCCTAACGAGTGAATTTCACAGATCCCTTGTGCCAGTCTTGTCTTCCTTGGTTCTGAGTGTGGTGAGGGTTGTTTTCACTATACAGCAGTAGAATTTTCACTCGTTCACAGTCATTTTATAAAAATCAAATGCAAACTCATGGTTACCTGAGGGGAAAGGGGGGAGGGAAGGATAAATTGGGACTCCAAGATTTCTAGACACTAAACTATATTCAATGCCTTAAAGTAAACTGTAATGAAAAAGAATATGAAATTGAATATATGTAGGTGTATGTGTGGCTGAAACATGATGCTGTACACTGGAAATTGACACACAGTAACTGACTACACTTCAATTAAAAAATAAATCATTGACCAGTCATTCTCAACCACATGAGTGAAAACCTGCCCTGTGTCACGTCCGGCATGACTGATGTTATTCTCATTTGGCTTTGAAAGTGATTCTCCACATGTCTGCCTTCCTTGCAGAAGTGGTTTGCAAGTGTGTTTGTGAATGTATCCATTTCTGAGTCCTAGCTGAGTTGCCAAATGATAAGTCCTAGCTGAGTTGCCAAATGATACCAGATCTCAGTGTGCTGCTCTGTGAGAAAAGCCTCCTCTTTCACTTTATAAAAAAAGCATCAGTAACTGCCAGGGATGATTTAATTGCAATCATTTCCCCTTTGAATCTCTGGACAACTTTCCTGGAGACTCTCTCGTAGGGATTTATCTGGCAAACAGATCTGTCTATACGTACTACAGGGATATGTAATTCAAAACAGATGGACGCACTATCCAAAAGAAAGACATACATGCAGATATTTAAATATTTAAACCTGGGTTTTCATGATTTGAGGATAAAAGATTACTTTTTTTATATATAGATATATATAACTGAAGTATAGTCAGTTTACAATGTTGTGTCAATTTCTGACGTACAGCCTAATGCTTCAGTCATATGTGCACATACATACATTCATTTTCATATTCTTTTTCACCACAGGTTACTGCAAGATATTGAATATAGTTCCCTGTGCTGTACAGTATGAACTTGTTGTTTGTGTATTTTATATATAGCAGTTAGTGTCTGCAAATCTCAAACTAACGTCTGGTTTGCATAATGCCTGCAGGAACGAGTCTTAATGCACATTTTTAATTTTGGGCACCCACCTGCCTGGCAGGCACCGGTCCTTTCAGTCCTTTGGTGTTTGCCTTCTGCAAGTTCATGACCTCCTACTGTTGAGGCTTAGATACGAGTGGGTGCTTTTTTCTTCTTTTCTTTCATACAGAGTAAGTTCCAAAAATGTACACAAATCAATGAGATCAAACTGTGAGACAAAGCTTTATGTTATGGGAACAAAGTGTTAAATTGTATATTTGAGCCGTTAGCCTGACCCACAGTCTGCACGGGGAAGCGCTACAGAAAACAGCACAGACGCACAGCGAGAAGTGTGCCCGTGACCTTGAACTCCTTCTCCTGGACATTTCTGTGAACTCAGACTCCTGCCCAGAGCTCAGCCCTTGGAGAAAAGACCCTGTTCTCCAGAACAGACTGTGTCTAGACTGCCAAGGTTTATAATCTTCCTCTGTTATGCAATATTAAACATTTCCTGAGCAAAACGTGATTTATACTCAGTTGCATGTCTCTGGAATAGATCAGTATATTAAATCATGTAATCATTTATATTCAAAAGACCCGTTATTATGAAACAGCTGTTCATCTATCTCTAAGATAAGGGAACTCCAGAAATTCTTAGGGAAGACAGAAGAAAAATATTTTCTTTGTGAAGAGAAAAATTTCCATCACAGAAACTGCCAGCTCAGGAAAATTGTGATAAAAATGGCTGATTGCTACTTCAGAACAACAAAAACTAAGAAATAGGAATAACAAAGTCATCAAACGGCACAAATAAAATTAGTAAACTTTTTTAGTATATTGTAAAATAAATACAAAAAGAGTAAGAATTCAAGTTCATGTACTATTACTAATTAAGGTAAATCCTTGAACACTATGCACCAGCTTAATAATTTCCTATAAAAGTATTTGCATGTATTCTTTGTAATCTTTGAACTTGCCACAGTGTGAGTTATTATGCAAATGTAACATTTTCTTTTACGTTTGATTCGTATTTCTTTTTTTCTTTCCATTTCTTTGAACTTTCTCAGTTTCTCTTATTGCTTGTATGGGTCTGATAAATGATCAAATCACTTAAATTCATGGAACGTAAACATTTGCTTAACTATATTCAATTATACTGCCTTTTTTCAAAAGATTTGTTTCTGTGAATCTCAGACAATGTTCCCCATAAGTGTTTCTCTGCTTTTTACCACCTGGATCAATTTTAAAATATCATTTCTTTGAAAAATGTTGTATCTGAACAGTTCGATAGATCAACTTAAATTGCAGTTTCAATATAACTCATTTGATACTTTCAACTTAAATTGTAGTTTTAATACAACTAATTGACTTTAAGACCTTGGGCTAATAGGAAATTGAACTAAAGAACTAGGATTGAAAAGATTTAAATTATATGTATATATAAAGAGAGCACAAAAGATCTGGGTCACTGTTGTGGTTTAGCTCACATATTCATGTTTATATAAAATATTTTTGCTAGTTGTAAACTCCAGTTAAAATCATATACCTTTATTGTGGTCCATGTATTATGTGGACAAGATTTGTATATTTGGGTTTGTGTGTAACTGTGTGCATATTTAAAAACAAGCCTATAACCGTACACCATTATTATTTGAAAAAGTCTGTGAACTATAAAAAGGGAAACTCAATAGTTTGGAAGGAAAATGACCGCCTTCAGTCTGGTTTAAGAAAAGCAGCGCGGAGCAGCCCAGCCTGCTTTGTCGCCCAGCGAGCACAGGCTTGTGTGTGACCAGGATACACTCACTTCACAACAGCAACGGACTTCTTTGTTTGTGTTGTTTTTAGCAGAAGAGTGAGAATTCTTAGCAATTACTACCCGCCCCTGTATTCGTTTTGAATGTTCTTATGCTTCCAAAGCCTGGAGTGGTTTCTTGTTTTCAGGTCGATTTCCATGACTTATTTTCATGACTTACATCACAATGACTTTCAGGCCCCAAACTCAGAATAATACAGAGGTTGGACTTTTTACATGCAAACCATTTTTGAAGATTAGCACTTGGCCATGGGAGAGCACCGAGTTTGACTTTCCACCTTCAAAAGGGAGGAAAGCTTGAGTTAGCTGCATGTGTTGCATATTTACTGTGTATTTAATTAGTACACTGCTGTTATGATCATTTTACTAAGTCACAATGTCATATCAAATGAAGGAGCTAAATTTTCTCTGCATCTATTATGTTCCTACAAGATTCAAAATTTATGTACTTTTCAAGGTAGACGGATGCATACAGGCGTTCATGTCCAAAGACTGGCTTTGTGACTTAGTTGATATTACAGAGTATGTTGCTTCATGGTTTAAAGATCTGTGTGGATTGCTGGACTTTGTGACGTATGGTTCACTGGATGAGTTGGAAGGCTCTAGAAATTTGTCAGTGTCTTCACTGTCCGTAATCTTGTTTCATCCTCAGGGTAATCAAAAGATTGACTCAATAGTTTAGTGTCATGAGACCTTACAAAAGGATTCTATAACCCTCTGATCTTATGTTGTTTGTTACTATAATAAGTTATCAGAATTGAGTCTTGAAGAATGATGGCTCCACACGGGCTGTGCATGGCTTTGGGGCTGAGGGTGTCTGTGTTATCTCCCTGGGGACACCTTGGAGCCTGGCACCACCATGAGCACCCGGTCATTGTGGTCTGAGTGCCTGAGTCAGGATTTCCAGCTCCTGAGACAGATGTCTTCACAAAAGCTAACCCAAAATCAACTGAATGAGAATTAATTATAGAGAAAAATGAGATGAGTGAGGAAGAGCTCATGAGATGTTTGTGCTGTGATTGGTCTTGCTATTAAAATTCTGTTTTCTGATGGGTGCCTGAGAAAACCTTTGTCTTTCTTCTTATCTCTGTTTCTCGATGTAGTCAGCTCTGTTTACGTAAAGTGAAATGGAACATTCTTGGAGTGATATCTTACTTCCTATGACCACTTGGAATTCAGGGAAAATACCCTAATATTGGCATAAACACTAAAGATTCTGAGAGGCTTGCAGTGTGACTATAAAGTCTTCACAAGCCTGTCTTTGGAATCTACAGTCTTTAACCCCTGTTAACATCACTCTGAACTCTAGGGTTCTCAAAACATAATTTGAAAAATCTTCAATAGTATGTATCTATTTCTAGATTTTCAGAAATGCTAATTTTTACATGGATTAGTCCTTAACAATCTCACTTTAACATTAGAAAAAAAGGATTTAGGGAGAATTTCAGCTTCAACTTCCAATGAATTATGAGAGAATTGCTATAAAGGGTAATCATGAATTACCAGTGGGCTCCAAGCGGTGGCCGGCTAATTCCAACCTGCAGACATGTTACAGTTTGGCTTAAGCAGCTTAAAGAAACATGGACTCAGCATTGAAAAATCAGAAGATTCAAATAAAAATATTCATTTCTGGCGCTGCCTGACACGGGAGAGCATCTGCCAGTGTTAGAAATGTCTTCCCTCAAGGCCACACTCGGCTTTTGCTAAGTCGCACTGCCTCTTATAAAAGGGGGGTGTCCTGGGTGGAACCCCTGCTGGTCTCCTTTGCTTCTGTTATCAGCCTGGACCCTAGAAGCATTTGAGTTTACAGTCCCTGATGTTTGTTCCTTTTTTTAATTGAAGTGTAGTCAATTACAATGTGTCAATTTCTGGTGCACAGCATCATGTCCCAGTCATGCGTATATATACATATATTCATTTCCATAATCTTTTCCATTAAAGGCTATTACAAGATGTTGAGTATAGTTCCTTGTGCTATACAGAAGAAGTTTGGTGTTTTATCTATTTTTATATATAGAAATGGAAGCAACCTAAATGTCCACTGACAGGTTTTTTTCCTAAACATGAATCTCTTCTCAATAAATGGGAAAGATTCAGAACAGAAAAATAGATACAACTAAGCTCATAGCCTTTGTAGAGATAATGAGTCAATAAAAGCAGGGTTTCATCTTTCTGGACAATGAACAGTATTAGACATGTGTTCTATTAAAACAAATAGCCCACTGCAGTCAATCAGGACTTGCTGGTAGAAAGAGACCATCACAGCATTGTAAGGAAAAATTAGCAACTCTACCAAGTGTTTAAAAATTCTCTTTATGTCAGCATCATGTCAGAGGCTAAGATGAAAACTGATCCATATTCTTTCTTCACTTAAAAGGCATTTGTGCGCAGCTCTGATGAGTCAGAACCTGTGTGCTGGAATACACCTCATGACACTATCCTAAAGGCTCTTGGCTGGTTGTAGTTGGAGGCAGATGAAAAGGGAATGCAAGATAATTTAGCAGCACAATCTAAATTGTAATCCATCACTTTCAGTGACAAATCACAGAAGTCACCTATAAAATGTTTATAAAAAGTCCAAAGTCAAAAGAAACCGCACAGTTTTGTGAATGAGTGTGGAGCTACAATGTTCATGGCTTAAAGTTAATTTGTGATCACTGAAAAGAGTTAAGTTTCATCTTTTGACTAATAATATCTTTCCCCAAATAAATTGTAGCAAAGATAATTTGCAAAGAAACTTTCTCAATCATTTCTGTATGCAGATTGGGCTCTGAGAATCCCAGCTACGATTTGACGTATTGATCTTATTCGAATACCATTTTCCTTATTGGAAAACAATTGCTCAGTTTTTATTTTGCTGGTTTTTATTACTCAAAATTTAGTAACTAGACATTAAGATATGAGGGAATCTGTAATAAAAATATGAAAAGATAAGTAAAGAAATATTATGGCATAGAGGTAAAACTGCTTCTAAATAAGATATTTTTTCAAAGCATTTCATGAAAAATCCAGCTACCTTAATCCATTTAGAATAGTTACAGAGCATTTCAAACCTTTTGAGAACCTTAGCTGCAGAAAGATTAGTCAGTCCTCTTTCTCATTTTAATCAAACATTTCAGCATGAATTCACTCACCCAATTCTAAGGGCCATTTCCTCTGAAATTATCCATAAATCTTCTGTGTCCTATGGTAGAGAAATATAAAGTTTAACAACATTTTTAAAAAGCGTTAAAATTAAACTTTGCTGAATTTTTAGTGGAGCCCTAAGTTGAATATGACATCCACAATACTTGGGAAGCTACTGAACACTTGTAAAAAAAATTTGGATGAGACTTTCTGATGTGTGGCTCCATATATATTATTAGTCATTCTAGTTCTTTTATTTCAAGGAAACATTTTTTGACTCTTTCCAAAGCCTTTCATCTTTGGTAAAACTTTTTCCTCTATTGCTAATATGCTCCATGACCTTGAGCAAATTGTTTACTTGGCTGTAGGCTTTTGATCAACCCCATATATAATTAAGATGATAAGTGTTTGAACTTTACAGAGTCTGAAATTAATTATATATCAAAATTTTGATACCATGCATTTTGTGAGCATTTAATTTTGGAATAATTTTAGATCTGTTGAAAAGCTGCAAAGATAATAGAGAGTTTTGGTTTACTTTTCATTCAGCTTTATAGTGTTGATCTATTTGTCAAAACTAAGAAATTAACATGTATACAGTATTACTAGTTAAAACTTTGGCTTTGTTTGGGCTTCACCAATGTTTCTGCTGCCTTTTTATTTTTCCTGTCTAATCTAATCTGGGATCTAATCCCCAGATCCCACACTGCATTTAGTGCTCAGGTCTCCATAGCCTCTGTCAACCTGAGACCATTTCTCAGTCTTTCCTTGTCTTTATGACTCTCCTGGAAATACTCCTTAGTTAATGTCCCTCCTTGGCCGTGTCCAACATTTCTAGGCACAGATGAAGATGTTGCTGGTGGATGTAACCATTGTCCAGGTTCTTGTCCCATCCCAGAGAGAATTCAGAGACAAGATGTGGAGATTAAGAAAGCAAAGTGAGGATGGAAAACACACTCTCAACGGGAGGTGGGCAGGCTCAGGTAAGCAGCTGCCCTGAGTTTCTTTGAGAAGTTGGTTACATAGAGTGTAAAAATGAATGGACAGAATACTCATTGGGGAGGGAAGGATTTGGGGTCCTATTCCCTCATTTTCATCCCAACTCCAGCTTCCTGAAGGGAGGAAGGATTTTTGTTCTTATTTAGTCTGGATCAGAAGTGTCATGATGTCAGTGCGTGATGGGTGGTTCTAATCTACAAGGCTAATTTTATTGAAATGAGGACATAATAAGCAAGAGGTTATATTCAGACACTGGAGATTCCTGCCTTTTCCCACCTTTCCTTGTCGATTCCAGACCCCTTGCTACCACAAAGTGTGTGACCGCTTATCAGCCCAGAGGTACCTGCTTGTCTTTCTCTGCCCAGGGACCTCTGGTGTCTGCATGGTGAAGGGTTTCCTGCATTTGGCCGGTGCCCCTCCTTTCTGCCCAATTCCTGCCATTTGGCCTGCGTCCCCTTTTCTCTGTTCATATCTAGCTCTCTGCCTGCTCTCACAGAGGTTTTAGATTCTGAGGAAGAACATCACAGCTGCCCTTCTCACTGCATCCTATAAGAGTGACGTGATATCAGTATGACCTTGCACTGGGGGCACTGGCTTTGATCACGGGTTAAGTTGGTGTCTGTCCAGTTTCTTTCCTTCTGTTTTCTCTTTCCATTCTCCCAGAAGCACAGCCTCTAAGTCCAGCCCACACTACAGGGAAGGGGAATGAAGCTGCACCTGCTGAGGGAAGGGCATTGCAGAATTTGTGTTCATATATTAACACCACACCATATAGAGCAAGTTTGGCGACTACACAAAGACCCTGTTTTTCCTTCAGTTTCCTACCTATGGGTTCTAATGCCTGTCAATGGATCTCACCTGCTGCAAATTCCTCTACAATATTTAATGAGAATTCTTCTGAAGAAAGATTTGCCTCTTCTTCTACACTGCTTTATGCAATATAGAAACGTCATGGAGATTTACTCTATTTTTTGCATTATAATCTAATATTATCATTATTGCATTGTTCAGTTGTTCCAAATTTTGCCATTGCGAGTCCTCTCCAATTGGCTCCTGGGGCCCTTTGACGTACACATCATGGCTTTTTGCTTTGTGTTTGTGTGTGTTTGTTGCCCCAGAAGGGGAAGAGAAAAGACCTCAGTTCTTGTCATACCCAAAAGATAAGAATTCAGACAGGACATGCAGTGCTGTGTAGTGAAAGATTTTAAAGGATTTATTTAACACCTCCAAGAACGGGAGGCGGGCTGATCCAAGGGCAGAAAGCAGTGGGCTTTGTCTCTCCTCTTACACCCTTGCTTAGAGGTGGTCTCTTGACTGACTGATGGCTCTTGCCCCTGGAGTGCTGAGTCATGCTTGTCCCCTTTCGCACGTGTCCTTACCCACGATGCACACAGAGAAACCCAAGGGGGTGCCTCAACCACAATGCTGATTATTTCACAATGAGCACTGAGTCATGTCTGGTTAGACCCTTGTTGCTACTGCACAGTCATGGCTTTCAGGTTCTATCCAGTTTCTTGCTGGCACTCATTTTGAGGAAATAAAGTCCCTTTACGCTGAAGGCGGGCACACCAACATCTAATGGACCAGCCTCCCTCTCCTCCACCTTACCTGTCAGGTGCCTCCCACTAATCTAACTACCTAACATGTTCACTTGCATACTTTGTATCTGATGGACTGCAGGATAATGTTCATCTTGTAGTTTCACTGCCTCCACCCTAGGACCAGCCCTGCCTCCATGGAGCCCTATTAGTTTCCTAGGACTTCTATTCCTAGCACGTTACCACAAGCTGGGGGGCTTCAAAACAGTAGAAATGACTTTCTCACAGTTGGGAGGCCAGAAGTCTGAAGTCAAGGTTTGAGCAAGGTTGTGTCCCTGTCTGTTCTGTGCCTGTCTCCCAGCCCTGGTGGCTGCTGGTGACCTGGCTCTCTTTGGTTTGGTGTCATCACAGAAACCTCCTTCTTGCATGTCTCTCCATGTCTTCCCCTGTTTTGCTAAGGATGCCAGTTATTGGATCTAGGGTGCATCCTAATCCAGTATGACCTCATCTTAAATAATGACGTCGGCAAGAACCCTACTTCCAAATAAGGTCATATTCTGAGGTTCTGGGTGGACATGAAATTTGGAAGGACGCTAGTCACCTCACCACCATTTTAGAAACCAAGATCTGGGCACTGCATTTTAAAATGAAAAATCAGTGTGTGTATGTCTATGTATAATATACACATAATATATGTCATCATTATATAATTATTTGTAAATAAAATGTGATATTTATAAGATGTTACAACCTACTTGATGAGTGCATTGCCTTTTTCCTTTGTTTTACCCTGTATTTCCAAGTCAAGTAACTTCCTTAGATATATTACTTAAGATATATTTAATCTCTGCAATTTGAATACGTATCTTTCAAAATAGCTTTGCTGAAATCAAATCTTATTGAGAGAGATGATTAGACAGGCTTCCTGATTCAGGCTGGTTATCAACAAAGGGAAGAAGGTGCCAGGCTGTTGAAAAACAGGACCTTTTCTATTCCCCTGCAGCCGGCACCTCAATTCCAAGGACACAACCACATACTGAGACATGTGATGTTCTACAACTGCTGTGTCAGTCCCGAGGACCTACCCCAGTATCTCTTTTTTTGTTCTCTTTCTGGCCAAAGTTTCTGTTTTAGGGCTGAGCTCTGTGAGAGAAAAGAGCAAGTAATAGAAGATGTTTGAGGGGGAGGGTACAGCTCAGTGGTAGAGTGTGTGCTTAGCATGCGCGAGGTCACAGGTTCAATCCGCAGTCCCTCCATTCAACAAATAAATAAATAATCATGTATATTCGAATCAATATCCAAAATTATAATGATACATTCACAGACATAACGTTACTTTATTGTTTTCATATTTATGTAAATGATACTATGGTATGCATATTCCTTTTTGATTTTCTTTTAGTCTTTCATTTTTCAAGATTTATATTACTAAATACAGAGTGTTTTAGTAGCTACACATTTACAATGTCATGGATATTAGAAAATGTACAATAATTGAAAATTCATTTCTCTATTACCCCAAATGTAGGTTGTTTTGTTTTTCAACATTAAAATCATTCTTTAATCGGTATGTGTGCACAAAGAATTACAGATCCTTCATGTATGTGGATGACTCTGGAGGATATTGCTAAACGCCATGTTCTCCAAAATAGTTATTCTTATATATGTATGCTTATTAGCAATGTAAGCAAGGTTCTGCTTCTCCAAGTATGTGCCTAGTTGATATTATCATATATAAAATGTTCTTTTACATATCTATACCATATGTTTACATTTTTACCATTGATAGATGTGAAATTGTGTCTCACTGCCTTAATAAATATTTTATGAAAAAGATTATGAAAATGAATATATGTATATTCATATATGACTGAAGAATTGTGCGATGCACCAGAAATTGACACAACATTGTAAACTATTACTCAATTAAAAAAAAATCAAAAAAGAAATAATTTCCTTAATTTCGAATAATCTCGAGCTTGGAAAATACGGGGATTTTTTTGGTCATCCCAATTCTCCTTCTGTAATTTGTCTGTTCAAATCCTTGGTTGATTTTAGTTATGCTTTGTTTTTATTTTTAGAAACTTTTAATGCATTCAGATACTAAATCTTGTCTAGTCAGATGTAACGCTAACATAATTTTGCAGTTCACAGCTTCTGTTTTATCTTCTTTTATTATCCAGAGATTCCAGATTTCCACGAAGTGAATTAAATTGTGCTTCTCACATGTGGGTGGATGTGTGTGGCAGACTGTGTGTTTGCATATGATGTACACATAATTATTTTAAAAATTCGTCTTTTCCTCAGGTTATATATTCTTTTAAATTATGTTTCTTCTATCTAGATTCTATTTTTGCATAATACAAAGTAAATACTCTTTTATATTTTGTTTTTCCATTTGGACATCCAATGTTTCCAACATCACGTATTAAATAAGCCATCATCTCTCTAGCAATTATGGTTGAAAACCACTACTTCTGGTACCTTCTGTATCAACATGTATGTGTGGTTTGCTTCTGGGCCACCTTTTCAGTTCCATTTCTCAACTGTCTATCCTCATGCCAGAACTATAATATCTTTTTTTTAATCTCTTATTTTTAATTTTGGGGGGAGGGAGGTAAGTAGGTTTATTTCTTTATTTA